>NC_056741.1:1034573664-1034878664 GCF_019279795.1 Protopterus annectens
ATGTCCCAACATTACAGTTAAGTCATCATGTACCACTTGAGTTGGGCATTTAGTTTATTGTTGCAGATATGGTGAGGGGGTAGATGTCAATTAACAACTAGTATATTCCTGTAGTTCACATTACTTTCCAAGTCAGTGCTGTTATCTGTACCTTACAAGTATTAGTACACTACCCTATTGCCTTAGTTTGAACAGTGGTATGGCTGTCGACAACTATATACATGAACTGGTTTTACCTGCAGCATACACCTCTTACCTGGTATACCTGTGGAGGAATTGATTGTTAACACTAACTGTTTCTACACATACTCCCAGATTCCAGGTTGATGCAATGCACATATCTGTCCATCTCTTTTTGCACAGACTCTGGCCATGTCTTGACCACATGCTGGTGAACCTGGGCATATGTAGACTATTGCCCTCTTCAATCTTTAGTGACTTACAACATTCTTATACAGGATTTCTTAGACAATTATGGTGCACAGTGACGAGTGTTACCTTATTATTCAGAACAACTGCAACAATAACAATGCCATACAATACCAAAGTAAACAGTACCAGTACAGGGTATCAATCTTTTAATTCTGTGCTCAGTGTTCGTATCTGATGGACCTGTGGGAGCAATGTTTGTTAGCACTACCTGAATGCTGCCACACAAAGTACCAGATTCCACATTGGTATTATGCACATACATCTCACTATGTTACTGTACAAACTCTCGTCACAGCTTGACAACATGGGGGTGTAGATTGGACATACTTGGTTTATTACAATCATAACAGTTTGGGGATTTGCTAGAGTGACAGGTTTGTTCTTATAGATGTGTGACAATCAGTTGTATTTCTTGTTTGCGGCCTATATGTCTGGGATCATCCCAATGATTTCCCAGGGGGACAGTGTGACAGACAGCAGATATGGGCAAATTTACTGGATATTCTGGACATATTTGTACAGTTGTGGGGTGCGATTCAGTATGCAGACTACTACCACTCCCAGGATTTGAACCATGGCTGTGCGTGCTAAAAATACAACAGTTAATGTCTCAGTTGCGTGTGCAATTTGGATTTGTTTTGTCTGTCTTTTCACTGTTTTCTGTCTATGTCACTCTCAGTTGTACTAAACGACCTCTGGGGATTACACCAGTCATATACAGTAATTCCTACATATTTTATTTATGTTGCACAGTGTGGCTAACAGTGCTTAATACAGCAGTGCTATTAAGTGAATACAAATCTACATTACCATATGATACCAGAGTAAACACATGCAGTCCATCAGTTAGACCTTCATTGTCAGGCTATTATGCTTTTATTTACAAACAACCTATATGACACTCTTCCTGCCATATTCTTTGGTGTATGCAGTACTTGCCTTAAATAATACAGGTTTCATACAGGCAGTTAACTTACTAATACTTTTAGATTTATTTCCTATGACAGTACATGCAAGAGTATTACTAACCTGTTTCACATTGCAACCTCTCCAAGCAACATCCATGGTCCTCCTGGTTTGCAGCCTGCTCACTTGCCACTGTGAAGGACATAAGAAGAATATTTAGCCATAACTATCCATAATATACATGAGCTGGCAATTATTAACCAGGTAGTGGAGTGATACTTACACACAGCTGGGACCTCCCCTGTACTCCTAGCCTCTTGTATCCACTGAACCAAGAGATCCCCCTTTTAACACTTCAGGTCAGCATAATGATGCCTGACCTGCTCACCAGTTCGGGGTATGCCAGTGGCACTGTTGAGGTCACGGGCCAGATGGTCCCAGGCTTCCGCTTTATATTGAGAACCCTGGTACTGGCCCTGCAGCAGTCTCTGCTCATGGTCTTTGACAAGGAGTCCTGCCATGACTCTGGACTCCTGGATGTCCCAGTGCTGTGCCTGAAAGCTCACACCCTCTCCCATTCCAGACATGGTGCCTGCAAGGGAAAGCTACAACCAGTTATGAGATGTATTCCCACCTGTTGGGTTTAAATAGGGCCAATTTCCCACACTTTGCCGTGATTGGATGGTTTTGAAAAGGCTAAGCTATGGGCAAACCTGCTTACCTATGGTTGACATTGTTTAAAGGGGTATACCAATGGGAAAATTGAGTTAGCTGGCCTACACATTACACCTACTAAGCTGGCCTGTGCAATGCTTAGCATTGCTTAATATTTAATTTGCATTATATTTGCTTTTTGGCATTGATTTATTATTCATTACATGATATATATGTGCCTGGTATCCATGATTCATGTGTATGTACACTGTATGGGGTTCTTGTGGTTATTAGGAGACTTCATCACTTTATTGCAATTACACCTCACATCTGGGCTTACTGCAGTACGCCAGTTCACATATTTATGTTATGTAGTAGGTTATAGAACATAAGACTGTATATAGATTCCTTTCACATGTTCAGTTTGATTTTACTATAGTGAGGATTTGTTTGGTGATACCTCAATCTTATGTACTGCTGTGATGGCTTAGTGGTTAACTACTATGACTATAGTGTACAGGGTCCTGGGTTCAAGACCTGAAAAGGCTGTTTATTTTGTTTCTGGCCAGAACAGAGGGTGTTGCATACAGAGTGATTAAGGCACTTTTAAGCACTTGTAAGTGGGTTTGTGTGGGTTTGTACATGGGTAAGCAAGGCTAACCTCCGGTTAAATATGCTTACAGAGAGTTAGATTCAATATTGCTTAACCTGTGTGCGCATTGCTTACCCCCATGCAAACAGGCTTAAACCCACTTACTACTGCTTACATATGCTTACTATCACTTACTACTGCTTAAACTTGCTTACTAGTCCTTACCCCCGCTTACCACTGCACTAATTTAGATAGTAATGTCTAATGGTTCTTGGGAAGGTGGGGGATTTGGAAGTTGTATGGAGTTATCATTCATTACACATTTTACCTTCCATTTGTATCTCTGATTCCTGTGTACATATACTGTATGGGGCACGTGTGATTAGCTGTGGACTTTGCAACATTATGACACTGACACCTCATATCTGCATTTAATGATGTACTCCAATTCACAAATATTTGTTATTTAGTAGGTTATGCAACTAAAAATATTGGTCATAAAGTGATTTGACATGGAAAATGCTGCAGTGGGACTCGAATCGGGAATGACTGCTCATAAGACGAATGCTCTGCCCACTACACTATTGCTGTATTGCTTCATTTGCATATATCTTGCTTTTTATTCTGTTCTGCCATTTAAGATGCATTAACCGTAGCTAAGCGATGGACAAACCCATGCACCTATGGTTAGATTTAATCTGTTTCATAAAACAATAAACTATCTTTATAGTTTTTGTTTTAACTATTGCTCTTGTATACGTGGGGGGAATGTTGGTGGGGGTATGCGTACACCTATGAGCAGTAGCACTCATTCTTCTGGGATTTGTCTGCTGTTCTTCATTGCAGGGGCATGTATATTCTGAGAGCTCTGCTCTAACACATGCCCCCTCCACTCTTACATGCTCCATGTAAGATTAAGAGCTCAGGCAGCGCGCCTTCATTAATATGCATTAAAATAAAAAAAAACAACAACAAAAAAACAACACAGAACTTGTTTGACAGCTTAGGCTGAATTCTTACACCCCCCCCTGGTTTAAATGAGGTCACATCTTTGACTTGTATTTTGAAGTAGAGAAGTCTATTGAGGTGATATACTTAGCAATAAATTTCATGTTAGCAAAAGATAGTAACCATTGTAGTGTATTCATGTTTTTGTTTTGAGTTACTTTACACATTTTTATAGTTCAGTATTAAAAATGTATTTTAAAATTTTTTAGCGTTTTTAGAACATAGATCCTTCAAGGTCTTAGAACATTGTTTCTTGTATGTATCTGTACTTTTAGGTATTGACACCCTGTCCATAGGTGTTGACATTTTTGCTTCAGACACTGTCACATCTTGGTGTTGTGATAGTAGTCTGTTGTTATATTTGTACTAATTTTCTACTTATTTTTTTTGCTTCCATTACATCTATGTTTACACTTCAAGCATATATTTAAAGCTACATTTTCCTACATTTATGCTTTTCATTCAGTATTTCTGTACTTCATGTTAGAGTACAGTTTTGCATTTTGTGTTTTCTAAAATGAAAGTTTTAAATAGAAGTTTTAAACAAACGATCTTACTTTGCTGACATGAGCTTTTTTAACACAAGAAAAAGGTTTTTGATGCAGAACACTTTTAATTATTTAACTTAGGATTTAATTAGTTAATTGAATGGTGGCTTAATTCAATTACCGTGGTTTGCTTTGGCGCCTTTTTCATTTTAAAACTGTGTATGAAGTTTTTTTCTTTTGTCTGATGAAGTCTCGAAAGGTGGAAGATGAAAAGTGCTTCACATTAAACGTTTTTGGAGTTATTCTAGCCAGATCAGAGCCTGTGTTGTTTTTTTCATTTTGAAGAGTTTGCTGTTCCAGTTATTTTCATTAATATGCACGGCATGCTGACGTCCTGCTCCTAAATGGCTGCTTTCATGCAGGACTAAACTAGTCCTGCATGGAAGGATAGTGAATCCGGGGTTATTATTGTAATATTTATAATCTTTAGGCAAAAGATCAAGTTTTCAAATGTGTTTATCACCAGTGTTTGTTAATTTACTGGCATTTATTATGTTACATAAATATTAATGAATTTTGGGATATTAATTATAATGTTTTTGCCTTATTCAATCTCAAATCATAGTAATAATAGCAATAATAATAATAATAATTATTATTATCATTTTTGTTGTTGTCACTGTTGTTTCCATTTGATGAAAAACAAGAAAAGCAATGGACAAAGTATACTCCAAGCAATATCAAAAGTAATGATACTGTAGTTTAATAAAGTAAGGTTAGCGCTTTCAGACAGGTCAGTGCCTGCACTTCTTCAGACAAAAAAACACATTGACAAAAATCAGTTAAATACCTTCTGTCAACAAATAACCACACCTACCAGGAATCATATGAGCAATTAAACAATTGAATACAATCAAATACATTGACCCACGAGTAAACACAAAAAAATGTTCTATTTTTAAAAATCCATTTAAAAACTGGTATGAGTGGTAAAGTATTAGGAAGGATTTCACTAAAACCAAGCCTAAAATCTATTATAAATGTATGCATGTCCTAAAAAATGCAGTGGTTAAAAACATGCTCTGTCAAAATAATAAATATAGTGTATTGCTTTTCTTGTTTTTCCTCAATTTGTCTATTCCTTTTGGTTTGCATAATTTCCATTTGATGACTGGGAAAGGCTAGCTTGGAAAAAAATCATTTTCAGTAGAGGGTCTGGGAGAAAAGTTCCACAAAAAAATTATGCAATATCAATGCTTTAATAATAAATAAATAAAAATCACATATTAAAATGTGACACCTGTCTAATCTATTGCATAAAGATGACATCAAGTTACATTAAACAACAGTTATAATTGATATATGCTGTTTTCTATTCTGAAAAAAAGGATTTGCGCATTGTCAGCATTCTAACAGTGATGAATGAATGGATAAATCTGCACACAATAAGGAATATTGCAACACAGGCTATCAGTTTATTCCTAAAACTGTGGAAAGTCATTATGGATAGGAGGAGCAGGGGAAAAATAACTGCCACCCTGAAAGAAATGAGAATCTCAGTTAAGAAAAATAAAATGTTGTAACACCTAGCTGTAATGAGGCAAAAATGAAAAGGAATGCTTAATTGCCTTACATCATCACATTTTTGCAGAATGCTTAAATTTAATAGCACTGCTAGCTTTTATTTTTAAGTTTGTGAGCAGTATGATAGATTGTAAAGCATTTGCTCAGACTGAATAATGGCTTTCTTCCTTCCTTCCTTTACAATTTCTTTCATGTTTATTGCAGCACTGCACTGTAGTTTTCACCATTTAAGAGTGTAAGTGGCTCAAAATGTTGCAAATAGTTTTTTTACCTATTATTGGCTGGGTAATTCTACTGGATATATTTGCCCTTTTTTAGTCCCCAGTTCTAATTGCCAGACTGCTAGACACTATTGGTAAGTAGTGTACAGTTTCTAAGTACTATTATGCTGAGCAAGTGTACTGTTATGATAAGTAGGCATACTTTTTCTTCAGTTATTATGTGCATGTTGCATTACAGTAGGGAGCAACCTTTTTTTGCATTAGGCATAATAGGTTTGCTGAACATAATAATTATGGATGAATAAAAGTAGGTCTGAGTAAATCACAGATATGATGCATCTGACTTTTATACAAGGAAAATGGATGACCATATCATTAGCTATAAGAGGTGAAGACATTATCCACAGTGAAAGATGGCCTGAAAGAGCAGGATGTCAATTCTTTTACCTAAGAACTCCAAAAGAAATGTGCTTTCAGATACTGTTCCCAGCATATTAAAGTGTTTTAAGATGCTACTGTGTTGAGAAATAAACCACAAAATGGTTATGTTTGCTTTGGAAAATCTGAGTTTTCTTGTATGTACTAAACTGAACTAATTTTAAAAGACTAATGGTTTCAGTTGCATTAATTTTTTAGCATCCAGAACAAAATTGAAACCTGCATTGAGCTCTCTGGGACAATACAAAGCAATGCATAAATTCATATACCGGTAGGTATAGTTGTTTATAAATATTATACATTTCAACTTAAATCCCTTCAGTTCATTTTTTTATTCGGTCTCACTTCTAACCTGACTCACTAAAGTTTATACTAATGAAATAAACAGGTCATTTTGTCAGAAGAGTAACATTTGATATGTCCAGTGTTTTTTTTTCAATACAGTAAAGAAGTTGCAGGGCTAAATCATGTTTTAGCATTTTTCAGATGGCTATATTTGGCTCTAGTTTAATTCAGAAGTGCCACACTATCTGACTTACATGGACATTTTAAGCAAAAATGTGCTGCTGGTTATTCTGGCTAACACAGAGTTCACAGTGACCTGCAGAGAATTTGGATATTGCTGAAGAAAAGCTATTTAAATGCAAATACGGCACAACCCAGTGGAATATAGTGAAGAGGATCTTGTCGTACCTGTCTTCAAGATAAAATTAGGTCCTCTTTGTCAGCAGTCTTTCACATCTTGAGAGCAGGAGGTTCATCACAGAAGCATCAGGAAATAAAAGGAGCATCTTGCTTTTTCAATGTTTGTCCTACACAGTTCCTGTCATTGTTCATTTACTTTTAAACTCTTATCTAATGAAATCAGCTTCAGATAAGAGATAAGCAAGCATTTTTTTTTGTTTTAATGTATCAAGTAGAACTTTTCTTTCTCTTTTATGCCGACTGCTAAGCAGGACCTGACTTTGAGATTATTAGTGCAGCACTTTGTAATACATTTGCAAGATACCTAAATGCTGCAAAGTGCCCGCATTAGTACAAAATCAGGACCACTTATATCTTTGTAGAGGCATTTTTTAAATGCTTCATTTGGTCTTCCAATGAAGTAATAGAAAATGTTGCTGTAACTTCACAAATGGCCTTATAACTACATTTGGCAACTGATTAGAAAGTTGAGTAACATGTACAGAAAAGTGAAGGAATAAGGAAGCATGCAAAATCCATAACATGCTGCAGATCATATTAAGTAATAAACAAAAAGACATAAAAATTTTGGTCAAAGTTTTCATATAACATGGTAGGAATATTTTTATCTTTCTTTTCCCCCTGCTGCTGTCTGATTGCCAGATAGCAGTGGACTTGTTCCATTTGTCAAATCTTTCTACAATCACTGGGCTGAAAGCCACCTGAGAGGGGACATCACTTAAGCAGACTTCACGGATTGCTCTTTTTATACAGGCTTACCCACGGTGCATGCCCAGTAGCACCACCAGAGTATGATGTCTAATGGACATCTATGAGGCTATATCATTCACTTTCATGACTAATGTAACATCTCAGGACAGCCATGTCCTCTTTTGAACCAGTTTCTTCATGGAGTCTTTAGCCTTGTCTGGCAATCTGACTATGGGACTGTGCAGCCCAGGCATGTACTATAACAGGACAGGAGAGCTGGGAAAGCCATGTCATTATTTTGTTCTCTCACACCAGCTCCAGCAGGTATATGAGCCAATAACTGAACTCTGGTTACCTGGCTAAGATTATAAGAACACGTGACTGTCAATGACATGTAATAGTTAGATACAAGTAAGCAGAACTCTCTTGATAAGTAGAAGATATAATGTCAAGGAAAATGAAGAAATATTCAATTAATACTGTAAAATGTAGTACTGTGATAAACCTATTTATAATGAGAGAATACATGATGAAGTAGTGTTGGAATAGGGGAATATGGCAGACGTAAAGGTCATGAGGATGTTGACTGAGATACCATATTTGTAATAGCAAATATAAGAGTGGTTGAGCAGCAGCGAGCAGCAGCTAGCAGCAGTGGCAGTACAGTTGTACTAAGAGTTGGTGAGAAGTGTAGATATTGATATTTATTGTTTATGGTACTTTTATTGCCTCTATTCAATGTATCCGTGGTGGTGCAGTGGTTAGCATTGCCGCCATACAGCAAGAGGTGCTCTGGTTCGATTCTCGGCTGGGGTGTTTTCTGTGTGGAGTCTGCATGTCCTCCCTATGGTCGCCTGGGTTTCCTCCGGGTGCTCCGGTTTCCTCCCACATCCCAAAGACATGCTGTAGGTGGATTGGGCATTCTAAATTTGCCATAGGTGTGAGTGTGTGCGTGTGTGAGCCTTCTGTGGAAGGTTGGGCGCAGGGTTGGCAACTCGACACCGTAAAACTCCACTGCCAATCATGAGCAGGCAGGTGATCCATTGTGGTGACCCCTAACTGGAAAAAGCCGAAAGAAGAAGAAGATTCAGGTTATCTATCATTAGATTGCCTGTATGATTACAGAAAATGATAGAGCATTGCCATCAACTGAATGTTAATAAAGAAGTTATGTCTTACCATAACGTTCCATCTGTGTTGTTGATTATCATTCATTCATTCATTACTGACGGGTTATTGGTTCCATCCTCGGAAATGAGGCAGCCAAATATCAGGCTCATGTCAGCCAAAAACTCTCGAACCAAGGTCCTATCCAAAATTCTCTGCTCCTTGTTACCTCAGATCGAGTTTGTAATTTGAAAGATAAAAGTAGAGGCTATGTCTGGTCATAACAGACCTACAATAAAGGAGTATATGAGATCAACCAGGAACATCCGGAGGGGGATGGAGGGTGGGGAGTAATGAATGAATGAAGAACAACAACACAGATGGGACATTATGGTAAGACATAACTTCTTTATGTGATGTTGTTAATCTTTGTTCATTCCTTACTGATGGGACAGAGTCCCCAGCTACCTGTATCCCTGGGTGGCCCTCATGGAAGGACATTCCTGAGCACCATGGAGCCAATAGAAGCTCTACCTCTGGAGGCCAAGTCTAATTTGTAATAAAGAATAAAGGTATGAGGTTTGGCCCAAGTTGCAGCTGAGCAAATATCACTGAGGGAAGCTTTAGCATGGAAAGCTGCTGAAGTTGCCATAGACCTTGTAGGATGTGCTTTGACTCTGTAAGGCAAGGTGACATTGTTTTTTTTTTGTAGATAAAGTTAATACAATTTCTCAACCATGAAGCCAATGTACCTTTTGTGACAGGATGACTTCATCTAGAGAAACAGTTGGTCTGATTTACGGGTAGATTTTGTTCTGTCTAGATGAAATCATAGTTGTCTGTGAACATCCAAGGAGTGCAGGCAATACTCTCCCTTATTAGAGTGGTTAGGAAAGAGCACTGGGAGATCAATAGATTGGTTGATAGACTGCTCGGACACCACTTTTGGTAAAATATGAAAAACCTGTGAGTATGGAAAAAAAAAGGAAGAATTAGTTCTCAGTGATACCCTATTCTTATGCAAGATAATATAGGAAGGTTTAATGCATAAGGCTTGAAGTTCTGGCAGGCATCTGGCCGATGTGATTGCAATCAGAAACAAAGTTTTCCAAGAGAGATATTTCACATCACATGAAGATGCAGGTTCAAAGGGAGGAGCTGTTAGAGCTTGCAGAACTAATGCCATATCCCAAGGTTGTACCGGTTCTCTAAAGGGAGGTTTTAGGTGAATAACCCCCTTCAAGAAAGTTTTACAGACTCTATGTGACATAAGTGAAGAATCCTGAAAACCAATGTAGCAATCTGAGATGGCAGCTAAATGCACATAAATAGTGGAGGCATACACCCCAGAGTGGAAAATATGTGATAAGTAATCCAAAACCACTGAAACTGGGGCTGACAAGGGGTCAAATTGTTTATTCACTGCCCATAGAGAGAACCTTTTCTATTTATTAAGATAGATTAGTCTGGTGGACAATTTATGAGATCCAATAAGAATATTGTGCACAGGGGATGAGAGGTTTTCCTGCCTGGCAATCATTGGAAGTAGAGAAAAACCAAGCTGTCAGTTTCAGGATTGTTAGACTGGGGTGAGACAGACACTGTGGATGGTAGATCAATGCTGGGGATGGACTGAGGATCCATGGCTGATCTTGCAGTTGAGGCCAGAGGAAGGGGAACCAGACTTGTTGAGGCCAATATGGAGCAATGAGAATCACTTTGCTCTTCAACTGTCATACTTTCTTCAGAAATTGGGAGATGAGGGGAAGAGGAGGATAAGCATAAAGTAAACCCGAGGGCCAAGCGTGGACTAGAGCATCTCTCGGTGCCTGTCCCCGAGGGGGGATCAGGGCAAAATAGTTGCTGCACTTGTAGTTGGTTGGAGAGGCAAATAGGTTGCAGCAAGGCTGGCCCCAGTGATTGAAGTTTCTTGCCGCTATCATAGGATTGAGGGATCACTCATGAAGTTGCAGAATACACCTTCTCAATTTGTCTGCTATCACGTTGGAACTCCCGGGAATGTGCATTGCAATTGGAAAGTGGTTGTAAGCTATCACCCATTGCCATATTCTCAAGGCCTCTCAGCATAACGGGTAAGATCTGGTGCCCCCTTACATTTTGATGTACCAGACCACTGACATGTTGTCTAATTGGATCTCAATAGTCCCTGACAGAAGGATGGAATGAAATGCTTGCAATGCTAGTAGCACTGCCCTCAGTTCAAGGACATTGATATGCAAAAGGGCCTCTGTCTCTGACCAGGTGCCTTGGACCAAGTTTCCCTGACAAAGCCCCCCCACCCCATCAGGGAGGCATCCGTGGTCACCGTGGCTTTTGGTTGATGGGGGCTGAAGGGGCAAGACCATTGTTGGCAATTTCGAGATGTCCACCAGAGTAAATCTTGCTTGCGTCTCTGAGTTACACTTATCTGAAAAGACAAAAGATGTTGTAGAGGTTACCACTGAGTGAGAAGTAACCACTGAAGGAGCCTCATGTGGAATCTGGCTAGAGGAACAATGGTGATCGAGGCTGCCATTGACCCCAAGAGTTGGAGTATAGATCGAGCGGGAGATTTGTGGTGTCAGAGCAGTGGTTGAACTTGTTGCCTTATTCTTTGAAGCTTGTAGTCCGGAAGAGATGCTGTGCAATTTCTCATGTCCAACAGAACGCCTATGAATTCCAGAGACTGAGCTGGGGTCATGTTGGACTTCTCCCAGTTGATAGTGATTCACAGCCTTTGTGCTGTGAGGAGAGTGTAGTGCAGGTTTTCTTTCAGTAGACGCTTGGTGGGGGTGGTGAGGATCCAGTCATCTATATATGGAAATGCCTGGAATCCTTGAAGTCACAAGTGAGTGATAACCACTGCCATGCATTTGGTGAACACTTTGGGGGCTGTAGAGAGACCAAAGGGCAGAGCTCAAAATTGGTAGTGACTGGCTCCTATGGAAAAGTGAAGGTATCTTCTTGAGTATTTGTCCATTTATATGTGGTAATACGCATCTTAAAGATCTACAGAGCACATCCAATCACCCTCTTCCAGGAGAGGAAGGATAGACTGATCCAAGACCATCCAGAATTTCTCTGTTTTTATAAATTTGTTCAGTGTGCTGAGATACAGAATTGGCCTCCAGTCCCCTGTCTTTTTTGGCACTAAAAAGAATCTTGAGTAAAAACTGGATCCTATGTGGTCTGGGGGGACCATCTGGATGACTCTCTTTTGTAGCAGCTTTTGGATTTTGTGTGCTGGTGCTTCCATTTGACTGGTTGGAATGTCAGTAATACTCTGCATGAGACTGGACAAAGAAGGAAGGGGATGCGACAAGCTCTGGATATTATCCATTGTACCCAAGAGTCTGTGGTTATATTTCACCAGGCAGCGGGGTACAAGGAAAAATGACCCCCGACTGCTTCCAGAGGTGAGCAGTTGGGTAACACTTCAGGACCATTGATAGGGTTGGTCAGAGAACAAATCTCTGGAACCCCAGTTTTGCAGACATCCTCTACCTGAAAAGGGGCATCTTCCATTGGAGTTTCCCCCTCTGCACTAGGGAAGAACTCAGCATGTGCATCATGGGAAGAGCCCTGTGATTTCCTGTGCCACATCTTCCCGCACCTCTGATTTCTGGAGTAGAATCATTGAGAAGTGGAGTGTCTGACACCAACAGCAGATAGGGTCTTGCCATCTTGTTCGCATCTTGCCAGCATATCTTTCACTTTAAGACCAAACAAAGAAGCAGCCTCAATGGGGGCATTCATGAAGGAAGCCTTAAAGGAGCCGACAAAGTCGCAAAGGCACATCCAGGCATATTGTCTGGTGACTATACCCACGCCTACTGCTCTAGCCGCTCCTTCCATAGCGTGAGAAATAAGATGCATGGAAGAATTGGAAATGGAGTCTAGGGTGGTTATCTGAGAAGCCACATTGTCACGGACCTTGTCAGAAACAGCTCCTGCCAAGGTATCAGAGACCTGGTTGATAAGATCCCTCTGAAGCCTGGTAAAGTGTGCCAGATAATAAAAAGACCTTATGGTGAAGGTCAATGAAGCAAACACGTGCTTCCCTAGTCTGTCTATCACCCAGGACTCCTTGTTGGGTGAATGGACAGTTTGGCTCTCTTCTGCCAAATTCTTCTTAGTTGCAGCCGCCACCATAGCATCTACTGGAAGACCCATGACCAATGTGGGTGCTCAGCTGGAGGTGATAATATTTTATCTGGTCTCCTTGGTATCACTTCCAGGGTATCAGGAGCCTTCCATGTGCACTGGACGATGAGCTGGGTGAGCTCATTGGCTGGCGAGGTGACCCAGGAGGTAGGGGGTCAGGCATGAAAGGCCTGCAGGAATACGGATTCCTCAGAGGAAGGATTAGAGGACTTCCAGTCACCCCTCTGTCTAATGATCTCAAGGATGTCACTAAAAGACACCTCATTAGAGGGTGACCATGGGGATGCTGCCCCTTCATGAAAATCCATATCTTCAGTCAGCGACTCCTCAGTGGAGAGTGGAGTCCATGTGCCTCCTCTTGCATGACACTTTGTGGGGTACTTCCTCAGTGGGAGGTTCTGGGGAAGATGCAAAGAGGGGGTATCCTGAGGAGGAGAAGCCTGAGACCCTTGTGCCCAGTGTCCGGTGGTTGTGGCTTGTGAAAGTTGCAGCACAGAGGGGGTAGAGGACTCTGACATTTGGGGTTTGCCAGTGGAGGCAAGTGCCCTCTTCATGGCCTGGAAGACCAGCCCACCCAAGGAGGGATGGGAGCTTGGAACAGAGCACAGCAACCTCGGAACTGCGGTCACACCCTGCCCCAACTAGCCAACCCCCAGACCAGGAGCCTCAAAAGGACTGTAAACTGTGAGAGAGGGAGAATTCTTGGAGGGTGCCATAGAAACAAATCAGCGTGGAACCACAAATGCCATCCCCCACGGCACAGCCACTGGCCTGAGAACAACCCGATGCCCAGTGCACCGAGGGCCACAAGGATGACTCTGGTTCCAAAGTGAGATCCACTATTGGAGCTGGAGGAAGGGAAGCTGCTGTCAGAGTAATAGGCTTCGATACTTGGGTGGAAGTCAAAGGAGGAGTGTGCGTTGGAGATTGTGGAGATATATATTCACCTGAAGGATGGAACATGGACTTTGATAGGTGAGAAAGACCTCTGGCCACAAGCAACTGGTCAACAAGCCGCAAAACACCTTGCTCAGTGAGGCTCCTGGTTGATCTCATAGAGAGACCTGATGGCGATTCTGGCCTTTCTAGAAAAGGACTATATTGACTACCAATGAATGGATCCAAGGAAGGAGAATACCTGGTTCTTGCTAATTTGAGAGGTGCAGAGCCCTGAACCAAGGATGTCTGCACCAAAGAAAATGGCATGGAAGTAGTCTGCGCCGGTGACTTTAGCGCCATAGAAGTTGAAGGTGTCTGCACCATAAAGGCAAAAGTCTGCCCCAGTGAGTACAGTGCCATCGAAGAAAGTGTCTGCACCGGTAACAAGGACAGTGGTGAGAAGGACTAAACAGAAGAACATGGTGCCGAAAATGTCTGTGCCATGGAGGACAGTAACATCATACTCCGAGTTGAAGGAGATTGTACCAATGGTGCCGAAGGGAACTGTACCTGCATGGACAGTGCCAGTAAGGGCTGCAATGGAACTGTCAGAGCCATAATTGTCTGCAGCAGGAACTCCGGTGCTGGTGTTGATAAGGAAGACATGGTTGGAGCCTGAATCATTTGGGGTGGTGTCAAGCCTGGAGCCGACAGGGTCACAGGTGGCAGCACTGAAGTAGTAATCAATTTCACTTACTTATGAGTTGACTCCCTATGATCTCCAGAGGGATAAGAAGGAAGCAACCTCAATGAAGAAGAGGAAGAATGCCTCTTACAGGGTTTAACAGGAGGGGGTAAGCCCTCCAACCCAGAAATAGCCTCACAGAAAGGAGATTTGAGAAGACCTTTCAATATTAATTTATTCTTTCTCTCATTAAGAGTCCTGGTCAAAAAATTTCTACACATTCCACACAGGGGATCCAAAGTAAGATGGGAGACATTCAGACAGTAGACACATAAGTCATGGCCATCGGAAAGCAGTAACTTATGGCCGCAGTCCTTACACTGCTTAAAACCAACGCTACTTTTCTTATCCGACATAAAGATGTGATGAAGAAGAACAGTACCAAAAGGAAGAGGAAAGGCTACACAAAGGGGTAAGAAGAGAGAATGAATGAATTGAATGAATTGAAGTATTACCTCAAAGATAAGCAAAGGGTAAGAAAGGAAATAGACTAAAGGGAGAGAGTCTTAAGTATATGATAGCATAGGAAAAATTAACAGAAACGGTTTGAAAAACTTTAACGTAAGAACAATGTATAAAACTTTCAAAAAATTAGACAGCTGAAGACAGTGGCTTGAAACAGCTGTACAGCAACGCAGCAAATGAGCTCTGAGGTAACAGGGAGAAGAGCATTCTGGGTAGGAATTTGGCTCAAGAGTTTTTGGCTGACGCGAGCTTGATATTTGGCAGGCTCGGTTCCGAGGACGGAACCGATAACCCATCAGTAAGGAATGAATGAAGATTAACAACATCAGATTAAATGTTACATGCAACAAAAGTTATTTATTATGTGCCTCCTATTCTGATCCAACTGACATTGCCAATATGCTTGCGAACAGATATAGTCCCAACTTTACCCCAAGCCTTATTCAAAGCCCTAATATATCTGAATCCCTTGCTCCCCTAATTATTTTTAAAGATTCTTTCTGAAAGGATTAACCAAGACCAAAAATACTTCCTCTATGAGACATGATAATATGCCTGGTTGCTCAATAAATATTGTTAAATATGCTTTTGCAGACACTCCTTAAAATGCTTAATTTTAGTTTAGCTACTGATTTTGTACTTGATATGTGGCACAAAGCAGTGATGATTCCCCTCTGTAAAGGTGGTCTTGCAACTGCAGTATGAAAAAAATCTCTGCATGTACTGCAACTGCAAGGTACCAAACTAAACATAATCCAAAGTAAAATTAGACCAGCAGACTGTGGCAAAACCAATATTTAATATTATGTGCTACAACACATAAAACTGGAGAAAGAAACAGACCGGTTTCGGCTAATAAATCACATAGTTTTCATCAGTGTATAAAAATATGAATGAACTCACTCCTTACATAGTCAAATAATAACAACATGTGACTGATTAAAGGTGCTCATTTAATCCAGGTGCAAACAAACCTCCCAGCTTAATAATCCATTTTTCTCCTTTTTATTCAACATCTCATGCTAGCCTGACTTGTTGGATCTCATGCCCAAAATCTGATCAATAATTATAAAGTTGAAGGAAGCATTTTTATGTACTGTGGTATGTTTATACAGGGCATTGGTAATTCTTTGATGTTTTAACATCACAAAGGTGCTCAGAAATCCTAAATTTCACCGGCCGGGATGTTTGTCCAATGTAGAAAGCTGAACAATTGCAGGTAGCCAAGTATATCACCCAATCTGTGTGGCAATTGGCAAAAAAAGAAATATTATATACCTGGCTAGTGTTTTTACTATTAAAGTACCTAGTCTTCATGACCTTTGGACAGTAAGAGCAATGGCCGCAGGGAAAGCACCCTAAAACTAGATTCCCCAAAAGTGTAGTTTAAGAACACCCCTTCTTATAATTGGGCCCATGTTTGTAATGATTAAAGTAAGAAGCCAAATTCTTACCCTTCCTAAAGGAAAAATGGCATCTGCTCTCCAACAATCCAGAAAGTCTGGTATCTGCCAACAGGATGTTCCAATGACATTGGACACTGTCCATCAATGCCCCAGTATTCCTACCAAATGTAGTAACAAAGCATATGACGGATTCCCCATCATCAACCTTATTTTTATATTGGAGAAGGCTTTACCTGTCAATGGTGTCCACCCTGTGTTTGGCTTGGAGGACATATCCTGCCTTATAACCCCTGTTCCTGAATCTAGATGTGAGGTCATCTCTGAAATGCTGATACGTACTACTGTCTGAGCATATACGTTTGACTCTCAAAAATTGAGACTTGGGGATATTTTTTACAGATATGTGGAGAATGATAGCTGGTGGCATGGAGAAAGGAGTTATATTCAGGGAACTTATGGTAAACCTCAGAGATCAAAGTGTTATCAGGACCTCTGATTACCAAAACATCCAAAAAGGTTTTCTGATACATGTCATAGTTTACTGTAAAGTGCATCCTTCACTTGTTTTCATTCAGATAGCTAACAAAATCCTGTAGGTAATCTGCATCTGATCTCCATACCATCCAGCAATCATCCAAATATCTTTTCCAAATGTCAATCTTCTCCATGAACAAATTGTGTGAACTATCATAGACTATTTGCTCCTCAATATAAGCATAAATAAATCAACATAAATAAGGCCCCCATAGCCGTACCTTGAATCTGGAGGAAGCATTTGTCATGATAGAAAAAGACATTCTTTGTAAGTACATACTCGGCAAGGCAGATGAGAAACGTATTGAAACTGGGTTGGTATAACTCAGATTTATACAGCCAATATTCCAAAGCATCAATCCCAGTACAATGTGGGATATTGGTGTATAATGTTGTAATGTCCAAGGTACAAAGTAACTAACCAGGCTCAAGCTGCATTTCAGGGATGACCTGAAGAAATTCAGTGGTGTCCCGTAACCGGGCCCTTACCCATTTGAGAAGTGGTTTAAGATATTTAGTTAAAAATTGGGATAGTGGTTCTGTCAAAGTGCCCCTCCCAGAAACAATGGCTCTATCAGGGGGATTCCGAGGGTTTTTGTGAATTTTGGGAAGAAAATAAATGTATTGATTGCCGGGGGTCAGATAACATCAGATGGTGCATGATGGTATCGTTGATGATACCCTAGGCAATTGCAGATCTATCAGCCTTGCAAGTCTCATCTGTAGAGTCATGGGATGTATTATAACTGACAACATTAACTGAGATATTGAGAATCTTGTTAGATTTGACCCATAACAATTTTAGTTTTATGAAGTGCAGATCCTGTCTATTTAATCTGGTAAATTTCTTTTAAAGGGTTATGGAGGCTGGAGATTGTGCCATGCAGTACTTGTGGCATATCTTGAGTAGTCTAAAGCCTTTGACACCATTCCCCATGCTAGCCTCATACAAAAGGTAAATACTTGAAAAATCTATCCATATATGGTAGGCTGGATAGTCAACCCACTGAAAGACAGAACACATATAGTGTGAGTTGCAGGTACTTCATCAGAAGGTATGAAAGTGATTAGTGGTGCCCCACAGAACTTGGTGCTGTGACCTCTCCTTTTTACAGTTTCATAGGTTTGTATGTGTTTACTAGTTTAACAACATCAGGGGCCTTTTTAAACCTAGCCATCCATCCCAAATCTCTGACAAGTTCTGACACCCTTGATAAGTGTAAGACATAGATGCCAAACCAGGGATGAATTTCTGGTTATCCATCCAATTGTCCAAGTTGCACATGAACTGGGTTAGGGGTAACTCTGCTTTACATCTTTCCAGCACGTCCTGTTTATATCACAGGCAAGGTTTAAGTCTTTAGAATGGGTAATTCTGCTACTGTTTATTTTGTGGATATGCAGGGGGTTCATCAGAGTGGGGTCTGCATGACTGAGGAGATGAAGTCATATAGCAGACCTTCATGACGTGGTTATATACTGGAGCATTTGGGAATAGTGACTTCCTTGAGCTACTTCAGTAAAAGCATTAGATATGCTTTTGTTGGGATACAGGCATGAACGTGCAACAGCAGACAAAAGTGAAAATTACTAAGCATAAAAAGGGCTAAATGGGGTAGACATAATGAGAGAGTTTGGCATAACAGCTACAGTTTTTACCTAACAGGTACAAGGTGCATTTGACCTCTGGTTATTGGGTAGCCTTATAATAGTCAGCAGACCAATAGTTACCAATGAACCCAGCTAAAGAATTAAATATAATGGGAACACAGGGTCTCTACATGTACATACCAATATTATCTGGTGCCAAAGTCACAGACTAAGACTCGATGCCAAGAAATGTACTATAGTGCCTTTTGGGAAAACTTCCACCCAGGCTAATGACTCCATCTATAAGATACCCTTAAGAGTAATGGATCTGAGAACATATTTAGACAGTAATTTGGCCTTTGGCCAACATATGCCAAGATAGTAGGAAAATCATTCCATGTCACCCATCTTTTAAGTAAGTGCAAAGCATCCAGGTCCAAGGAGTTTATAGTGCCACTATATTCAGCCCTTACCAGACCCATCATTAAGCATAATGCACCCTTTGGCATGAACCTGACTAGACATATGCACCAGCTGGAATGCTCACAGAGGCTACTTACCAGGAGAATCTAGGGTATAAACACATTGTCCTATATGGGTCACCTTAAAGTCCCATCTCTATACTCTGTCTCCTACAGATTACTGAGAAACGATCTATGCCTGCTATAGAAGGCTTCCTTGGAACAATCTCCGATGGCCTTTTGTACATCTGCAAAATGAACATCATCCAAAACACTAGAGACAAGGAGTTACATTTTGCTTGTGACTTAAATAAGGCATGTTTATGAGACAGATATGTATCTCAGAGGATCCCCATAGTTTGGAAAAGGGTCCCCATCCCTAGCCCTATTTAAGCGTAATCTTAACTAATGGATGGAAAATCAGAAATTCAACATGGGTCCATCCCCCATGTCTCTCATAGATGCAGATAGTAACGCCCAAAATGAAATATCTCACCCCCACACATAATCTCTAGAAACTTCTAAATATACCCTCTCCCAATAAGGGTCTTCTTCACGTTGTCGTAAGCTGACAATATCGAGTCTGATATTGTCGGCACGACAATATCAAAAGTGAAGAACATCGTGCAAGTAAACGGAAATCTCTGTAAGGGGAGATTTCCGTTTACCTCAATGTAGTGCGGTCTCAGAGGTGGTATATTTAAGTAGGGGGGTGTGGAGTGCAGTAGGGCTTGTCCCCCCGCCTATGCCATTTAGTTTTTTTTTAATTTGTTTTTTTTTTTTACGTTATTTGATGTTTTACTTGATCAATAAAGTTTGACCTTTATTAATTTGATTAAGTAAACTTTTGATAATGTGATATAGACGCCCCAATAAATGTCCATGATACATAGGGACACAGTTGGTTGGATTGCATGGCTAGGCTTATAAATGCCCTGGTGGTTCATAGCCTAGTATATACCTATGACCTATGAACTGTCATGGTTTGCTATAAGGGAAATGGCACAATGACAGCTTCTGCTGCATCTTTCAAAATTAAGTGAATGATATTATGTACCTGATATTGTGACTCTGCATTTGGAATGATATGTTGATTCAAGGATTATGTCAAACATTCAAGTACAGATACATATTTTGAAGGATATGTGTAAAATCTGATAACAGCTGGAAGAATGCCAGAATATTTGTGTTAGATTGTTGTTCCATTAGTAATGGAGGTATAATAGGGATGTTATAATGAAAGGAAAAAGTAAAAATGTAGTAAAGAGTGTTGAACAGGGAAATTAGAAAATAGATGCTTGAGAATGGTGGCCTTTTAAATTTTTAATGTCATGTTGTGATCTCTATTCACCCCAGAGCAACTCTCAAGTTACGCCACATTTTGCTGATTCACTCTTCCATGCTCCTGGCATTGGAATATGCCAAGTGTGAAACAGGAGAAGAAAAATTCAGGGACCACAGCCATCATCCTGCATAGAAAATTGTTGGTGCTCCCAATGGCCTTAGTTTTGTTGCCCATGAGGTACGGCATAGTGTCTGGTTGTGTCAGATTGTAGTAACTGGGGCATGTTGGCACACCTGAGCTGCTCAGGTGGGCTGCATACATGTTTTGGACATGCTTGTCTCCTCATGCCTCTGTGAAATGAAGTGCATTATAGAGCATTCCTCAGGGGACATAAACAGCTCCTTTCCCAGGATGGGTCACTTGATTTGTGACCATTCAAGCTTGTTGCTCACTGGGTGGATGTTCCAGTCATGGGTCAGTAAATTAATCTATGTAATATGTGACTTAGTCAGGCTCTATCTATGTAATATGTGACTTAGTCAGGCTCTATCTATGTAATATGTGACTTAGTCAGGCTCTATCTATATAATATGTGACTAAGTCAGGCTCCATTGTCTGCTCCACAGATTCAGCAAAAAAGAGCCTTGTAGTTGTCCCTAGTTATCAGGAAGATGCAGACATAAGAGATAAAGGGCAGTGCAAAATGTATTATACACATCAGATGAAGGATAGGGTTTATTTTAATTTTTTTTTTTTGCTAAAAATGTTACAGTAAGACAGCAATGCCTTGATAGATAATCATAGATCAGAAGGGCTAGGAAACTAACCTGTAAGACTGCAGCCTAGGTAGAAGGAATATGGGAATCACCTCAGACCAAAGGTAGAATTAGATGTTATTGGTGATGGGAGACATTCCAGTTGGCTTTTCTTGTAGTGTTAGGCTGGCAGAGAGGAAAGAGAAGTGGCAGTATATCATGCCTAACAGGTAGAAGCTGAAGTGCCCTAGGGAAACACAAAGTAGGAGTGTAGGTAGAAAATAGGTAGAGCTCTCTGATTACTTACAAGTCAAGCTATATGCAGTATGTATAAGCTGAAGTGCTAAATAAAATACACAAGAATAAAATATCTAATTTTGATGCAAAGCATTCAAACTAGTGAGAGATTGTGTAGTTATTGAGATGAATCTAGAACTAGAAGATTTTTCTGTCTAACATAAAACAGCCTATTATGACAGATGGTCAAAGAGGATAGGACAAAACAGGTGATAAAAGAGTTGAGATCTCAGTGCAGGAGGGAAAGAGATGCAGAGTAGGTGAAAACAGTGAGGAGAAGATAAAAATGGTAAACCAAAGAGGTAGCAACGTTTTCTGAGATCACAGAGTTAAGAAGCATATGCCTCTACATCCACTCACTTAATAGGTGGCATATAGGCAGACAAAGCTAGAAAGGGTGACAGTCTGGGAGAATCTCCCTGTCATTAGTTTGGAGTACCATGCAAGTGAAGAAAATTCCACAGAGTAAGTAAGGGACAGGTTTTCATGACTGTCAGTGTTCATGGATACCAGCAGGTAAGGAAAAGCAATGAGAGTAGTCAAGGGTTACAAAGTGAATGAACGCCTGATTATATGCAAGACTGACAGTACTGAGAGTATGTAACAGAAAGAGAGGAGTGCAATGTGGAAGAATGTAATGCTTAACTTGATGCTCCTTAACTCACATTTAAACCAGTGATACGTAGCCCTATAATGAACATGAGGAATCTACTGGCTGATAAATTCACCTCCAATTTTATTCCACCTTCACTCCCCCCCCAGACACCTCTCAAGAAATACCCCCATCCACAGCAACACCAACTATCACTAGGGATCAGGTCCTCAATGTGCTCTCTGAAGCCAAAAACACTGCATCAATATTACCAGATAAAATCCTAAGTTGCCTCATTAATAACATGATATATGCCCTATTGGGACCATTAAAAGCAGTATTCAGTCATAGTCTCCATACATGCTTCATGCCAAGCAAATGGAAAAGTGGAACTGATATTCCTCTGCAGAAGGGTAGGCCATCCATGGACTTGGGAAATTACTGACCCATAAGCCTGTGTAATCTCATATGTGAGGCCATAAAAAAATAATTGTGGACATAATAAACAATATCATAGGAAACATTCAGACAATGGATTCAACCCAGTCTGGTTTTGTCAAAGACAGGTCATGCCTATTGAACCAGGTGAATTTCTTTGAGAAGGTCAGCAAAGCAATGAATGTGGGCAAAACAATGCATACTGCCTACCTCAGTCTGGCCAAAGTATTCAACATAGTACTCCACTTGGGTATTGTAGACATGCTCATGAAATTTAATTAGCTATAACCCCCCTACTCAGCCACTGTTTAGCCATCTGTCTTACAGATAGACTACAAAAAGTCAGGATATGTGAGGCTGCTTCCACAAAAAAGGCAAGTCACTAGTGGATGCCTCCAGGGCTCAGTGCTAGGGTTGCTGCTTTTTGTCATCTATTTCTCTGAAGCCATTGCCAATGTCAAAGGGCTACATCTGACATTTGCAGATGATCACAAACTAGGCGCAGTCATAAAATCCCACAAGACACCTCCAATAAGACCTACCACAGATTAATAGTTGCCAGAATCACAATGTAAGGCATAATGCAAAAAACTAAATAACAGTATCTTTTGTAAAAACACCACTCCAGGATAGTATTGTACTGATAACACAATGCTAAAATGTGACCCTGCGATCAGGGGTTTGGGAACACATGTAGACAATGACTTGGCCTTTGACTATCATGTGTCTACTGCAATAAGGAAATCATTCTGTGTTGCCCAACTTGTAAGTAAGAGTATGACATTTTGGTCTAAAGATGTCATTGCTCCATTGTACTCACTGATGGATCTGATGAGGGCTGAGTATAATGGAACAATGACATCTTTAGACCTAAATGTCATAGCCTGGCTTTTAAGTTGTGCAACGCAGAATTACATTTAGGTCTAAAGATGTCATTGTTCCATTGTACTCAGCTCTCATCAGACCCATCACTGAGTACAATGCCCCATTCACTATGTACTTTGCTACGCATATGCAACTACTGCAGTGTCTTCAGAAGTTCCTTACAAAAAGACTACATGGTGTAAAAACATGTCCTACCCAGACTGCCTGAAAGCATTATACTTGTGAACAGTCTCCTACAGACTGCTGAGGGGGTGATCTATGCTGGATACTAAGAAACAACCTCTGATCCAACTCTTCTGGACATATTGCACATTTGCAAAACAAACAGCACCAGAAAGCATCCTTTCTAAGGGCCTGAACCTAGTCTGCAACATAAATAAGACAAGTTGGCGGGATATGTGTGTATCTCATAGACTACCCCTAGTCTGGAAAAGGCTTCCCATCCATATAAAGTAGAGTGCCTCCCTGCACTTATTTAAGCACAACATGGATCAGTGAATGCGCAATCATAAATTTACCCCTGGTCTGCCACCTATGTTCCTATAAGAATGAGGAAGCTAGTAAATGTTCAATGGCATACCCAAGTTATACCTCCCTATAAAATATAGTTTGGATGCATGACTAGGATTAAAATGACACTTTGGTGTTATTAGCCTAAAAATAACCCATGAACCTGTGAGGTACAACTAGAACATCTAAGTAGAAAAATGTAAGAAATAACATTTAAATGCACTGTTAAGGAAACAATTTCAAAGTGCACTCTGCTGTTATCAGTGCTCCGAAATTCTAGTTCAATGCATACATTCTGCTATTTTTGTAATTAGAAAATACATGCACTGGCCTTGTTATTTATTTACTTATTTTATTTATTTCCTTTGTTTACTGGGCTATGCAAAACCATTTTTCAGCAGATCCCCATAGAGGAAAGCACCACATGAATGCATTAACAAAAATACTTAGATTACAAACAAGTAAAATGAAACAATATCCATAGGTACCTACATATATTTGAGCAACATGCTTTAAGGAGATAACAGATCGTTAGAGAAGTATTACATGTTGTGAAAGCTGGTGTTTCATGTTAAGTAAGTAAAATAATAATAGTAGTAGATTTTGTGCAAAAAAATAAGGCAAATTTAGATGGCATTGAATTGTTTGTAATCAGAAGTATATAACTAGGAGCTGTAGAGTGATGAGAAAGGTAAAAATAAATCAAAACTCGGTTGGGCTATGTCAAACTGTAGATAGGAAAAAAAGGAGATCATATCATAGTTGTGTAAAGTCATCATTTTATACTAACCTTAACAGCTGAATATACAATAACTTCCACAATGTCACAGTCATTATGTAGAGATAATGCACTGGAAATGTAAATTCTGTTTTTGATACCAGCAGTGCACAAACAGTTCCACAGGGTCATGTCCTTTTGTATGCTTCCTGCAGAAATGTAGCAATGTATGAAACGCATTATAGATTCATAGGTTCATAGGTGTGTACTAGGCTAATGACCAAAAAGGCCTTTTTAACCCTAGCCATGCATCCCAAATCTTTTAGAAATTCTGGTACTCTTGATAAGTGTAAGCAGGGTTTTGGGAGATGAAACTTTTACAAGAACTGACCTGAAAGATGAACCATTTACAGGCTTCTTGGGTCCATTAGATACATAGGTGACAAACCAGGGATGAATTTCCTGTTCCCCATCCAAATGTCCAAATTACACTTGAATTGGGTTAGGGAGGAACTCTGCTTACATGGACAGGGACCCTGTTCCAGAGAAGTGATAGTCTCCAGGATACATACCTGTCTGTCCAGCAGGTCCTGTTTATATCACAGGCATGGTTTAAGTCTTTAGAACAGATAGTTCTGGTGCTGTTTGTTTTGTGGAAATACAGGAGGTCTGTTAGAGTGTGATATGACAAAATACATGTTACATGCTGCAACTTCACTTCTGTGTGGAATTTCTGTCTATGTATTACAGGAAAACAGGAGCCCACTTTTCTCATCGGCTGTCCTGCTGATCAGACTTCTTTTAAGAGTACGCAAGTAAATAAAAATGTGTCAAAGATAATTTAAAATGTGCTAGTGAAAAATAATTGCAGTATGTCACATTGACAAAGTTAATGAAATGTTTACCATTTGCCCCTCAGCACTAAGAAATGCAGATGGCAGCCATCTTATATGAAAGTATTTTATTTAAATGTTTATTGTAGCAATAACCATGGACTTGGGAAATTACTGACCCATAAGTCTGGGTGTGGGTAATGCTGGAGTTACCCACGGTTGGCATGGTTTGGTCACGAGGGGCGAAGCCCGAGTGGCCAAACAAAGCTAACCATGGGTAAATCCAGTATTACCCACACCCAGAAGTGGGTTATTGCTATTATACAATGACATTATTTAAGAAAAAAAAATAATTACTTTTCTTAAATAATGGCATTGTATAATGCCTCCTTGCTACCCTTCCGCACCTGTCTGGTATTCTGCGGCAGTTCTGATGTACTGTGCATGCATATGCTTACGCAGTACATCAGAGCTGTGGGCAAAAGCAACGGAGAATGCAAGATCTCCGTTGCTTATGTTAAATGGGTTTAACATAGCAAGACAGCATTAAATAAAGCAATGGAGAATCTCCGTTGCTTATTTTAAAGCTGTCTCGCTATGTTAAACCCATTTAACATAGCGAGACAGGTTTAAAAAAAAAAGCAACGGAGAAAGCAAGATCTCCGTTGCTTTTTACACACTATCTTGCTATGTTAAAGGAGTTTAACATAGCGAGACAGCTTTAAAAAAAGCAACAGAGTATCTCCGTTGCTTTTTTAAAGCTGTCTCACAATATTAAACTCCTTTAACATAGCGAGACAGTGTTTTAAAAAAGACTTATACTAATGGAAAAAGTCCGGGCGACCGGACCTTTTTCCATTAGTATAAGTCGATTTACAATGTGCATGCTGACCAATCAGCGTGCACGTTTTGGAATATTAATGGGGGGGTCATGGTATAATTAGCTTGTTTTCATTTATCTAAAAGTGCTCATCTAGGCTGCTCCCCATTTTCAGTGGATTACTATGAAAAAGAAATCCAGTGTCTGTACAATGTGTGTGTGTGTGTGTGTGTGTGTGTGTGTGTGTGTGTGTGTGTGTGTGTGTGTGTGTGTGTGCATATATGTGTGTGTGTGTGTGTGTGTGTGTGTGTGTGTGTGTGTGTGTGTGTGTGTGTGTGTGTGTGTGTGTGTGTGTGTGTGTGTGTGTGTGTGTGTATATATATAGATATATATATATATATATATATATATATATATATATATACACACACACACACACACACACACACACACACACACATATATATATATATATGTGTGTATATATAGTTATAAAATGTATAAGTACACTTCAGAGGCAGCACTAGACAGTCATATTAAAGACATGTAACCTTTATAGAGATTCTCTTCGGTGCTAAATCATATGTTCCCATCTTACAGTTATACACATTGATTAGAGAATAGTATGGTTGAAAACAACTGACACTTAAAAGTAAGCAGCATACCTTTCAACCTGCAGACATTGAAAAAGACACAAAGGCCCTCGAAAAGTAAGTACTTCCAGTCAAAAATCTGGACATCTAATTAGCAAAATTTTTTATTACAAGATAGCACTTACCTCTTCCCATTTCCAGTAGGAGTTTGGGATACTGCTCAGAAACATGTCTGAAAAAAAAAGAGGGTGACAAAAATGATAGATAAATATAAGCACATTATCAAAAAGTGTGCTACTAGTATATTGGTCATGTTGTGTGGTTTTCTGTGTACTAGACAGCTTCAAAAGTCATATATGATGAGGGGGATTCAGAAAATTGTGAGAAGGGGTGAATCAGGCCTGAAAATAGGGACATGCTTCTAAAAATAGGTACATAGTGGTGCAGGGGTAAATCAGTGAGGTACATCTGCTTTCATCTTCCCTCTACATTTGCACACACCCTTTGCTATAATCTGTGCTCATGAAAATCATCCAGGCATGCAACTTTCCTGTGCTTCCCATCAAAATTCATGCCCACATCTGTCTGTGAATCTCCTGGTCACTGCACACATCTGTCTGTGAATCACCTGGTCTACTTTCAGCACTCTACTGTAAGTGATAAGTCATTGCCTGGTTGATGAATATGAGGAGCTAGAATAATGACATTCCATTTTGTTCTCCTTCAAACAATGTCCTCTACACATATAGTATGTGCATTACCCTTGCTACATTACAAATACAGTCTTGCAATATTATGGATGTCTGTATGTACTTTATGTACTACTGCCACATGTTATACCCAGGGGTGCAAAATTGTCTCGAGAAACACATGTGGTATGGTGCAGCTTAAGTGAATTTAGTTGAGTGTGTGTGTGTGTGTGTGTGAGTTTATTCTATGTGGCACACCTCATCACTAAGGGCTTTTCATCCAGAAAAAAGGAGGTCATTGTCCCACTGTACTCATCCCTCATTAGACCCATTATAGAATACAACGCCCTATTTGGTATGTACCTCATAAGACATCTGCAACAGCTGGAAAGGCCGGAGAATACCTCACTAAAAGAATCATAGGCCTAAAGCAGATGCCATATGCTGACTATCTAAAAAAACTCCAGCTATACTCTCTATCGTCTACTCAGAGGTGATCTCTGCTTAACATACAAGGCCATGTCAAACCCTGAGCTGTTGGACATGCTCCACTTAAAGAAATCCCAATCCTTCAGAGCCACACGCTCCAGGGATCTAAACCTTGTCATCACAATGAACAAAACATGCTGGAGGGATAGATTCCTGACCCAGAGACTCCCCATACTCTGGAATAGATTGCCCATACATGTCAAGCAGAATGCTTCCTTGGCCCTCTTCAAAAGGAACCTTGATTATTGGATGGGAGATAGGAAATTCACCCCAGGATCATGTCAGTTGCCCTGCTAGACAGGGGTCCAGGGAAGTAAATATTGTGGGAAAAAATATCCAGGGAATTGTTATGGCTAGGCTTGTATAGGCCCTAGGGTCGATAGCCTAGTACCAACCTATGAATCTATGAGTGTGGCTACTCCATGAGAAAAAAATCTCATTGGTATTTTCTGAGCTGATTATATTAATTACAATGCAGTAGAAGGTATATGCTCTATATAACACATAATGGAGACTTTGCATTGTACCCAGTCAAACCTAAAAATTGTATAAATATTGCTTTAGACTTTCTTAGCCAGCACACCATTTACATTTGTCCCCTTCACCCACCTTCATCCATGTCCACATTTAATATAAATAAATAACAAATGCTCTTTAAAAAGCCACACAACAATCAGATCATTAACAGTGTATCATCATTACCATCAGCTCTAGGAATATCAGTATCACAAATTACTGAGAACTGTTCTCAAGGCAGTCCTAATATGAGCTATTTGCATTTTCAGAATGCAAAGGCTACTACCAATGTAGTTTTTTTCTATTTAAAATTCAAACTATATTAAAACATTTATGAAAATGTAAGGATTGTCTTTTTGATTGTTTTATTACACCATAGACTGAATTAATTTAAACACTATTTTTTGTTGGATGAGCACACACATTAATTTACCGAGAAGTATTGAGTATAACTTAATTGTAAAATGATTTTTGTGTTGGTTTGCTAAACATTTACAGACCATATATTCTTTTACCACGGAGTGATGAGTATTGCTTACAAGTGTCCTATTACATTTGATTGCTTACCAGGGTAAGTTCATTTTTGATCAGCCATGCAATTTGATAAGCACTACATGGGGCCCTCAGTACTGAGTTAATTGTCTTTCACATAGGTATAGAAAAAGGAATTTTCCATGAACATCAATATGACTTTACTGACATGTGAATAAATCATCATGTCCTGACCTTAATCAGAATAATATCTCTTGATTGTCCCTAATTTTGTAGAATGTCCCTGATTTTGCTTCTCCTGTCCCTCATAAAATTTTAGATTTTCTGGAACATTATTGAGGATTATAGCTAGTCAGCAACGCCAATCTAAGAGTTACATATTTCTTGCTGTCCAGAGCATGCATTTTCTTATAAAACTTGTTGTGTTAACCTTTTAAGTGAATTAGAATCACATTGAGAGGTATAGTCAGAACTGAAGTGTTATTACTGGAATTTAGTTTAATTGTGGCTTAAATGTCAGCAATGAAAAAAACACAGTCCTACTTCTTTAACAACTAAATGTTCTCCATTATCTGGATTGGTTTTCTTCCTTGTAATTATTATAGTTATTTATTTGAAAGTAGTTCTGAGATCATGGTTTCAATTTATGTAATGGTTTATAAAGCTGATTTCACAGATTTCTTTAAACTTTAAAATGATTCTATGAGTTGGTTAAACACAATTGTAAAACTGAGGATATCTTTACAAAAACTTCTCATAAATTTAATGTGAGAGTTGCAGTCTTTATAAAGCTGTGAATACATCAAAGTATGAAGTAATGTTTACAAAATTTGTCAAAACTTTACAGATTTAGAGTTACGACTCCCTGAAGTGCTTGCTGCAGACAATTAAGACCTTCCTTCAAAGGAACAAGAACATCAATGACTTCACATCAACAGACATCTCGTTTATGTGTCTCACAATGACACATTCATTCATCACTGACTTTGGTATATTTATTTATTTTAATTGTTGAAGCAATACAGAGAAGGGGAGGGAAATAGATGTAGTGGAAGTATCCAATCACTTGTTTCAGGGTAGAAGAGAAGGACCTGTGTCTTGGGTACAACTTTCCTAATTTTCCCTAGTGGGAAGGCTACATTGGAAGAACACGTGTCTCTTGGGTACAAATGTCATTAATTTACCTTGGTGAACAATGGAAGACCTAATGAGATGTGTCTGCTTCTAAGAGGACAGGGTAATTTCCAACATTGTACTATGCCCATTGCATGTCCACCCATTAGATGCGAATGCACAATCACAGGGGAAATTTAGGACCTAAAGGTAATAACCTCAGTCATTCTCTGTGCACTGCCAGGATTTTGACCTCATCATAACTGTACTCCTCAATGATAATTCCATTGTTGGAGACACACGTGGTCAGCAGGAAAAAGAGAAGCCAAAAGTGTAATACAATTGTGTTAAAGGACTGTTTAGTGTAAACTTTATTAAGTTACACTGTTAATTACACCCATAGGCTTGAATTAAAACAATCAGATTAGGAAAAGCACACCAACTAATGCCCATAAAACTAATTTCAGACAGCACTTTTAATGGTGTGAAGGATTACTGTCTTTATTTTCGCTTACCAATTGCTTCAAACTTTCCCATTATATTGAACACACATTTTTAACCACTTTTGCATTAGTTCAGATCCAGCAAAAGTCAATATTTGACAATGCCAACTGCAAATTTTGCATGTAAATTGCATGTAATAATATTATGTTTCTTTAGAAAAATGATGTTGCTTTTCCTGTCATCATCAATACCCTTGCTTCACTTTCTATAGTGCACTGCTTGATCTATATCTGCAGGTAATAATACAATAGTAACTAGAAAAGAAATAAAAAAATGACATCGTAGGGTAGCTAGTCACCTGCATCTGTGAGAGGTAAGAGAAAATCAAAGTATATAGAAAAAATGGATTTCTGTCTCAGTGAGGAACAGATGAGCAGGGAAATTGTAAGCTTCCCTATCACATGTGTATTTATCTTTAGTAAATTTAATTACATGTGGATATAGTGCACTGTCTAACTTATTATTTGTGTATGGCTAAAAGAAAGAAGCATGCTGCAACAAGTGAGGTTATTAAGCTGTTTTTGGAAGAAGTTCCAAAGAGGTAGCAGTCTGAGCATGGTGCACCCAAGGTATATTTTGTAATACACATGGCTGTGTCACTAGCGAAAGAGGAAGAGAAACAGCATTATACTACTAAGGCAATTAATGCGGATATTCTGCTTGAGAAAAAAGAACTTTCCTGCCAAGTCAACACAATGAACTTTCAGAAAAGTTACTTTCTCATAAAGTGAATATTCAACAGCTGGCGATAGGACTGAGTTATCAGAATTTGCATTAGTGAGAAATAGAGATGCAAAACAACTATTTGAGGAAGCAGGTGAAGTCATTATTGTTAAAGATCAATGACTTAGAAAATTCTGGACGAAGGTTAAACCTCTGCATTTTTACAAATGGGAGAATTTTCATGGGAAAGATGCTGCTGCTTTTCTGCAGAAATGGCTTCTAATTTTATTTCATATATAATTCAGAGACAGCAAATTTCAGGAGTCCACTAGGGAAGAACTTAGCCAGTAGTCACGAAGTGTAAACAAACCAAAACTCAAAGAACACACTGGAAAGGGCTGGCAAGAAAGCATGTAACCAAACGATAACTCCAACTCCTTCATTTTATAAAAGTAAGTGCTTTCATCTCCTAGTTAAATGTTGCAAGAGACTTCATCAGACAAAACAAATTAAAATAATAACCATTTAAATATAAAACAAGTAGCAATAGTAACAACCCCCAGATGACATAATTTCCTATTTCTTCATAAATTAACATATCAACCCTGTTTAAAGCAACAATGTAATCTAAAAACTTCAAATTCAGCTTGTATCCTACCATGGTTAGTATGACCAGCATATAAATGACAGAATTGCATACACATATAAATATATAAATAAAACAGTAAGTAAATAAGTAATCATTCACTAATTCACAAAATTAATATAAATAAATAAATAAGTAAATATACCTGATAGACACATTTATCAAACCATATTAAAATATGTAAAAATGCTGCTTGTTTTATATTTAAATGGTTATTATTTTAATTTGTTTTGTCTGATGAAGTCTCTTGCAACATTTAACTAGGAGATGAAAGGTCTTACTTTTATAAAATAAAGGAGTTGGATTTATCATTTGGTTACTTGCTTTCATGCCAGCCCCTTCCAGTGTGTTCTTTAAGAACTTAACCAGGCAGAGGTCCTAACTGGATGGTTTCAGATTTTTATTTAATTAACATTTGTTTACATGGAAAGTCTAACTAGGACAGAACCAGTTTTCAGTGGAGGTCTGGGGAGAAACATTCCAGACACATGTCTTTGGTACGTGGGAGGAAACTGGAGCACCCAGAGGAAACCCATATGAACACAGGACATGTAGATTCTGAGCAGAAGGCATCCTAGCTGAGGATCGAACCAGAGAACCTGTTGCTGTGAGTTGACAATGCTAACCACTGCACCACTTTTCCCTTATATACACAAGGATCTTCTCTTAAGAATGCAATGGATGACTTGCAAACTGTTGCACGATAACAGGTAAACCCTTAGATGTTGTCGAATAAAATTACTTTAGATATTTGCATGGTAAGTGGCAAATCTTGAGAGATATTCAGTATTGTTTATATTGCTAATTATATAATTAAGCATATATTTTCATAGTTCTGCTGAATTTCTTGTTGCCAACTGAAAGCGTATGTTTGGTTAACAAAAATTTATTAACAATGTGCATCTAGGTTGTACAATTTCCAAGATATGACTATTTGTTTATGAAAGTGTAGGAAAATATAAATTTATATTTGTGTACATTATAATATATTATAGTATTTAAGGAAATACTATGAATGCACTGACTATTATCACTGTAAAGGAAACCTACTGATAGCATTGCTGTTTGCACAGTCTTAACAACTTTCATTGTTCACAAAATATTTGCATTTCTTTATATTAAACATTTTAAGTTTATTTTCCAGAAAATGCTCTGGAATGTAAGATGTCTGTAGACTGCTAGAGTTGTGACATACCACACCACATAGGTGTAAGTGATTTAAGCTCAGTCATAAGTCCACCAGAAAGAAAGTTAAGATTTATAGTTGTGCTCTGATGTATCTGTAGATGCCACACTATGTCTTAAAATTTTTCCCCATCATTTCATAATCAAAACCAACTCCTCTGCATATAGCATACATAGTTTATTATTTTTTTTTATTACTGTTTATGTTAAAATTTAAACTAGGAATCCTCCCCTGCTGGTCTCATGATAAGATTATCTCACCAAGCCAGGTGTGTCTTATAGAATTCGCCGCACCTATCATGGGGCAAATAACACCACTAACATAAGTAAAGCCAGTGGGACTTCCAACTGTATTGAAGAACTTTGCAGAACTTAAATCCCCAAGCCAGCTGTGTCTTATAGAACTCGCAGTACCTATCCTGCAGCAAATGCCACCACTAACATAAGTAAAGCCAGTGGGACTTCCAATTGTATTGAAGAACCTTGCAGAACTTAAATCCCCAAGCCAGCTGTGTCTTATAGAATTCGTGGCACCTATCCTGTGGCAAATAACACCACTAACATAAGTAAAGCCAGTGGGACTTCCAACTGTATTGAAGAACCTTGCAGAACTTAAATCCCCAAGTCAGCTGTGTCTTATAGAACTCGCAGCACCTATCCTGTGGCAAATAACATCACTAACATAAGTAAAGCCAGTGGGGCTTCCAACTGTATTGAAGAACCTTGCTGAACTTAAATGTATGTCTCATTATAATACAAAAGGCATTAGTAGGTTGTGTTTTTTTTTGCTGTAATCCTTAATGTACTGAACATAAATACACGAGCCAGAAGCAGGGATTTCAGTCCCCCCCCCCCCCATGTAGAAACATTCTGACTTCTACCCTTCAAGTCTGTAAAAACACTCCACTCTAAACTGTAATTCTATCCCTTCCAGTCTCTAAAGAAACATTTATCCATCTTTTTTTGGTATGTGATATATCCCCACTACTCTCCCAGTCTGCTCTGACACAACAATAGTTGACTCACTGTCTCTCAGCCCTCAGACAAGGTAATTTCTTAGGGCATCCAACTGGTAAAATTAAAAAGGGCTTTCACTCCTTTTAAAAAAAAGCATTAGTAACAAAAGAAGGGCAAACGTTATAGATGTGACTTCTGAGCAACTATGGGCTCACTCTGCTCCCCCATCCTGCCCCCAATTCCCACCCACTCCTGCATATGCTTAATTTATAGGCAACCTCCTTTTCTAAGACTCTCCCTCCATCTTCCCATTATCCCATAATTACATCCATCAGTACCATCTACACATGCCTGCTACTTCCCAAAACTCCAGCCCATGTACCATTTCAATATCCACACCCATATCTCCTACTCACTTAACTCATCAAATATAAATACCTCCTCTAAGTCTACAACCTCACTCCCACTATGTCTCATTACCCCAGTCTCATCTCGATTATACCCTCTTGGGATTAACCTCCCTATTTACCTGTCTCTCCATAGCCACCGTCAGCACCTCTTATCTCCTCACAATCATTCACTTTATTCACCCCAAATTCTCCACCCTAACCCACAACATTATTATTACCCCCACTCATGCAAGCATATACCCCATCATATGCATCCAACCCACCCTATACCATGCCCCTCCCATGTACCACTTCTATCCATCTAAAAAGCAACCGAGTCTACAATTTCACTACCTAATTGTCCAATACCTAAAAACTATCACCTGTTTAACTACCCAGCTATTACTAGGAATAGACATTAACCCCAGCCCCGGGCCAGCAATGCCTGCCAATAAGCCATGCATCCATCACTATCCAGCTAAGCACAAACCCACCGACTTACTGATATTAAATATGAATACCCGCAGTATCATGAATAAAATACTAGACCTTCAGGTTGCCATCTCTTTATATAACCCTGATATTATTCTCATCACAGAGACATAGCTTAAACCACATACTAAAGACAATTCCTTCACCCACCTGGGTATAACATTCTCAGGGCAGACTGGCTACATAAAAGAGGTGGAGGCTTAGCACTACTTCACATACCCAACCTACAACTCCTCCAAAAGGATTCCCCAAACTTCAACAATGCAGAGACTCTGTTTGCAAAACTTTCTCTTAACCAACATAAGCACCTAAACCTACTAGGTATCTGTATACCCCTGGGTGACAACCTAACCACCCCTGAATCCATACTTCACTGGGCCTCATACTCCCTCCCTCAAGAAACTATTGTGCTAGGTGATGTAAACATTGACTGGAACTCCATCCATTCTCCCAACCCCACCCACCACATTAACCTATACAACTTCACCCAACTTATAGATACTCCCACACACATTGATAAGGCCACAAAAAGAGAATCTATACTTGATTGTATCCTCACAAATCAACCAAATACTACCCACCAATGTGGCACCCTACCAAACTCTCAGAGTGACCACAGCCCCACTTTTATCCTCAGGCGCAAACTTAAAATAATTAACTCTCCCTCCCTTCTACAAACCCACTCTAACAAAAAATTTCCTAGAGACCACTTCATAAGAGCCTTGCAACATTGCAACTGGTCTCCCATTAAAACCCTTTCATTAGACAAAGCAGTTGATTACTTCAGCTCTACATTCCTAAATATCCTCAACCAACTAGCACCCTTAAAATCTATCAGGATATGTAGCAACCCCATCCCTTGGCTCCAGAAAACCACAAAAGCCCTACTTAGAGCCAGGGATAAAGCCTGTAAAACCTGGTGCCACACCAGATCCCCCGCAGCTAGGCAAACCTTTCATGAGCTCTGGAACAAAGCAAGAAAGCAGGTTAAGCTCAATGAACAAAATTACTATATCACTCAATAAAGCAAATACAGTACCAAACCGCAAACATTCTGAGTAGCAATAAATAACATCCTACAGCCTGGAAGAACTACCACTCCTACCCCCAATATAACAGGTACAGACCTGGACATAGCCTCCAGCTTTAATAACTATTTCACCTCCTCAGTACTCAAACTCTTAGGTTCATAGGTTCATAGGTTCATACTAGGCTATCTGCCCTAGGGCATTTATAAGCCTAGCCAGAATGTGTTTGGCTTTCGCCACCCATTTTAAATTTATTTTGCTATGCCCTTTTTCGAGGTTAGTATACTGTGCCTCTGTCTAACAGTGACACAGAAGTGATCCTGGGGTAAACCTATGATCTCCCATCCACTCATCAAGATTCCTCTTGAAGAGAGTCAATGAGGGACTCTGCCTAACCTGGACTGGGATTTTATTCCGGAGTGAAGGGAGCCTCTGGGTTATGAATCTGTCCCTCCAGCATGTCCTATTTATTTCAGTGCTGAGGTTCAAGTCTCTCGAGCGCGTAGCTCGATGGGATTTGGATTTTCTGAGGTGCAGCATGTCCATTAATTCCGGGTTGGACATGGCTTTATACATCAGGCACAGATCGCCTCTGAACAGGCGGTATGCCACTGAGTAGAGCTGGAGTTTCTTTAACCGGGCAGCATATGGCATCTGTTTGAGCCCTTTGATCCTCTTGGTGAGGTACTTTTGGGGTCTTTCCAGTTGCTGCAGGTGTCTGGTAAGGTACATCCCAAAAGGGGGCATTGTACTCAATTATGGGCCTGATGAGGGATGAGTAAAGAGGCACAATGACCTCCCCTGATCTAGATGCGAATCCCTTCATGATTAGGTGGGCTATATAAAATGTTTTTCTAACCACTTTAGCCACGTTGTTGTCAAATGAGAGATTGCTATCAACTTGGGTCCCCAGGTCCCTAATTACTTCTTCTGTACTTAATGGATTACTACCTATGTGGTAATTTGTGGGCACTGTTTTGCCAAAGGGATGACTATACACTTTTTGGCATTTAGCTTGAGGCCATGGCTCTGGCACCAGTTGTCTGTTTCTATGAGGCCCTTTTGGAGGATGCTTGTGTCGGCTGGAGAGTCGATTATGGCGCCCAGTTTGCAGTCATCTGCGAACTTGGTCAGCCACAGTCCTTCCGTGTTGGCCTGTACCTCTGAGAAATATATACTGAACAAGAGAGGTCCCAGGACTGAGCCTTGTGGGACACCACTTGTAACTGGTTTGAGTCTGACATGGCTCCAGCAATTCTAACCATGTGGGTTCTGTCCTTGAGCCAGTTTGCAATCCATCTAGTGACATAGGGGTTTATATTTAAGCTGGTGAGCTTATCTATAATGCCCAAGTGGGGTATTGTATCAAAGGCTTTATGCGAGGTCCAGGTAGGCTGTGTGGACCATCTTCCTCGTCAATGGCCTTGGTGACTGTTTCAAAGAAATCAACCAGGTTTAAGAGGCAGGATCTGCCCTTAACAAAGCCGAACTGGGTAGGATCCAGTGTCTGTAGGTCCCCAATATCTTTATTTATGAGGTCCATGATGATCCTTTCCATAGCTTTGCAGACCAAGCTAGTCAGGCTTATGGGGCGATAGTTTCCAGGATCCGTTGAGGCACCACCTTTATGGAGAGGGACCACTGTTGCTGTACGCCGCTCTTTGGGCACATATCCTGTAGTAAGGCTGAGATTGAACAGTAGTTTTATGTTTGGGTTTAGCTCTTCTTGGAGTTCATGTAGGACACAGCCCGGGACACCGTCTAGTCCCATTGATGCTGTATTTTTTGCTTTAGAGAGGGCGGCTCTTACCTGAGCATCTGAGATGTCAGGGGGGCAGCACTCTGCTGGGATAGATATTTGCCCTTTTGGTGGGGAGGGGGGGGGAGAAGTTTGCGCTGAACCTGTCAGCTAGGATGTTGGCAATGTCTGTGGGTTCAGTGTATTTTTTGTCATTTTGGACTAATTCTGAACATATCTGGGAATTACCACCCAGGTTCCTAACATAACTAAAGAAAGCCTTGTGATTATCCTTAGTGTCCTGTGCAATTTTTCTCTCGAAGCTGGCCTTAGACAATTTTATGAGTGCCCGTAGTTTTTTGCTAATACTGATCAGTGATGCCTTCCCTTTTTGGGATTTTGCTCTATCATTTAGTAGCTTCCTCCTTCTATTGTATAGTTTGTTTATGGCTGGGGTCCACCAGACAGGACGTCTGCCTTTGGAGGATTGGGTCTTGGTTTTATTTGGGATTGCATGATCCATGCATTCCTGAAGGTGTTCATAGAATGCGTTTATAAATGATTTGGCGGTCTGGGCCGTATTGTCCACAGGCCCGGGGGCTTTGAAGGATTCCACCTCGGTTTTGAGGATTGTGAAATTTGCTTTAGAGAAGTTTTTCACTGTGGTTTTCTGGGCAGGGGGTGGGGTCGGGATGTGAATATCCAGTGAGATTAGTTTATGGTCTGATCTTACCAGTGAGGGATACACTTCTGGTCTGGAGCATAGAGTCCCCATGTTGGTGATGATCAGGTCCAGTATATTTTCCCCTCTTGTGGGTGTGGTAACAAGTTGTTCCATAGCATTTGAGTTTATAAATTCTAGGAACCTTTGGGCTAGGGTGTTGGAGCTAGAGTAATGCTCCCAGTCTATGTTTGGGTAGTTGAAGTCGCCCAATATAATGGTGTTTGGAGAGACCTTCATATTTTCCAGTGTTCTCAGAAAGGCCGAGTGGGGTTTCTGGGTTTGGGAGGGTGGTCTGTAGTAGGCTATAAACTGGAAGGCAGTTTTACCCACTGTTAGTTGCACATGGATAGTCTCTGATGCTTCGTGCTTTGCCACCAACCTGGAGGTGTGGATATCTTTGATGAATATCGATACTCCCCCTCCTTTTGTGGTTCGGTCCACGTTTTGGGTCCGAAAAGAATGGTATGAGGTATAACCTGGTAGTGCTGGGGTGCTCTTGGGAGCCCTGAACCAGGTTTCTGTTACTGCACAGATATCGATGTTCTCCATGCTAAGGAGAGTTTCGAGTGCGTGCATCTTGAGGTTTAGACTTCTGGCATTGAGTAGCATTACTCTTAGTTTCTTATCCCTTGTAATACCTATGGAGGTGGGTTTGTCTTTTGAGCCTTGCCTAAAAAGGCACTATGGGGGTAGCAAGAGCCTTTGCCAATATCTGAAAGCCCAGGGGTGACAGGTGCAAGCCGTCCCTAGCGAAGCATCGTGGCTTGTCGAGCATATCATCCCAAGCTGACAGGCATTGGATCCCCTTTGAATGACACCAGTACTTAAGCCAATTGTTGAAATTGATCATCTTGTCTTCATATTGTGGCATCATTCTTGGTGAGGGTAAGATGCTATTCAAGGTCAGGGTCATACCGGCCTGGGCTACATGCTCAGAGAACTCCTTTATGTCTCTTTTCATGTAGTCCAGGGAGGTACATCTCAGGTCATTCACACCAGCATGGACAATGACTGAGTCATATTTGTACTTGCCTTGGAGTGACCTGAGTGCTTGTGTTATGCGGCAGATCCTAGCGCCCGACAGGCTTCTCACCGTGACCCTCTCCTTGTTCAACCTGGTGAGCAGGACGTCAGTGTGCCTGACGATAGAGTCACCTATTACAAGTGTATCAGGTGTGTTGTTTAGTCTTAAGGATCTTAAGTCTTAGTCTTAAATAACATCACTTCCTCCAGCACCCCACAACCACCTCAGGCCCAAGTCAATACCATACCTTTCACACTTACGTCTGTTCCTACCTCTACTATCCAAAAGCTCCTAGCCAAACTCAAACCAACCACCCTTGCAGCTGATAACCTTCCTGCTGTATACCTCCAAATTGCATCCACAGCTATAGCCTATCCCATTTCACTTCTAATAAATAGATCCATCACTGAATACACTGTTCCATCCCTCTGGAAAACCTCATATTTCATACCACTCCACAAAGGTGGCACCTCCCTAGACCTTTCCAACTATCAACTAATTGCAACTCTCACCCCTCTCTAAGATCCTAGAAAGATGTATTTATCAGCAGTTCCTCTCCTATCTCCTCACCATCAACCTTCTCTCCTCAACCCAACATGGACTTTGCCCATCCCACAGCACCACCACTGCCCTACTCAGGTTCACCAAAACTATCAACTCCCACAGGAATCTAGGTAAATTTGTCTCAGCTACCTTCCTAGATTTATCCAAGGCATTCGGCACAGTCTCACATAATAAACTACTGTCTTTTCTCTCTGACCTCAACCTTAACAACCCCACCCTCCTCTGGTTTAAAAGCTACTTAGATAACCACCAGCAATCCGTCAAATTGCATAACTCTCTATCCCCCCACTCTCAATCTTCTTAGGCATGCCACAAGGATCAATCCTAGGACCCCTTCTTTTTAATATCTTCACAAACTAACTCTACACAGCTACCTCTAAAGCTGACATAATCCAATACACTGGCGACACAACTCTCGTATGCTCTGCACCCAATATCCAACTTCAGCAACAAAAAGCCCAAGAAGCCTTCTCCGAAATAGAGAACTGGCTTAACAACTCATAACTCATACTAAATCCCAAGAAAACACAACTAATGCTATTCCACTCTGCTAAAACGAGCAACCTTACCTTCTCTATACTCTTACCAAACACAAACAATCCCACAGATGTAGACCACGATCCACACAGTAGTTTAATGCCAAAAACAGTTTATTCAGGAAAATAAACCTCCGATCAATGTAGTTGTTGAGCGCTTTCATGTATAAACATGCATTTCATCAGAACAATTAAAAGAACTGCAACACCTGTTTAAATAGTAAATAAAACGCCAAAACTTAGATAATTAATAATAGAACTCCCTTCCCTTTTAAAGCAACAGTACTGAAATTGTCTAAAATGGGAATTATACTGTTGAATCAAAGTTTAGACAGTACAGCACAACATTCAACCAAAAAATCAACAGTAAAACTACATGAAAAAGAAATGAAAATCCTGTATATTACCATATATTAATAAAAACAAACGATCTGGCCAACCCTCAGTAATGAAAAATAACTATAGACAGTTATGTTCCCTAACTAGCCTGTAAAATAATGTGCATACATATTTTTCTAATATATAAATACTAATATAAAGTCCTAAATAGTACCATAAAACACCAATTTTTGTAATACAAATAAAATACATGGCAAAAAACTGCTAACTAACAGTTGCTACATAATTCAGCCACTAAAAAAAATTTTTTTGATTGTGTGAAATCCATAACATGCTATATATGTTTTGTAAATGTGTGACTTTTATTAATAATTTCTTATGAGTGGCTTAGTGGGAATCATCTCGTTGAGACCTGGACAACAAGCAGCATTTAATTTAAGTTGCCATTTGATTTCCTTCTAACCCACTAATCTCTTTGTATCCCCTCCTCTGGGGTTCACCTTCACAATTTCCAAAATAGCAAACTTAAATTTCTCACAATTACTATTGTTGACAATGTGTCGGGATAGAGCATTATTTTCATCATTTTTCTTCATACAATATAGATGGTCATATATTCTATTTTTAAAAAAACTGTCGGTTTTCCCGACGTAAAAACAGGGACAGGAACAACACATTGCCAGATATACCAAGTGTTTGGACTGACAATTCCCATTGGCAAACCAAATTTTGTTCTTATTCACATTTGCCAGGGTGATACACTCTTCCTCAAAAATAAAAGAACATTGGGGACAGTGCCCACATTTCTTAGTCCCACTACACCTCTTTTTAGTGTGAAAAAATTGCCTGTTGGACTTCAGCTCAATTAACTTCTTAATATTAAACCCCGTTTTGTACACAAATGTGGGTTGGTGGCTAATATATTCTTTAATACAATCGTCACTAGTTAAAATATTCCAATTGGCAGTGATAATATCTTTCACTCTGCCAGCGTGTTTCCCATACTTCAGAAAGCATGACTTAGAAAAATGACCTCTCCTAATGTTTTTATTTGTCTTATCATTCGAATTCTCTTGGTCTTCAGACGTGTTGTTGTAACCAGCCAAGCTCAATCCTATCCCTAAGAGTGGTGGATACTTCTTCCCCCATTCTTGTGCTACATACTGGGTCACATCTTTAATCAACTGTTTAGGATACCCTTTTTCCTTAAACATCTTCCCAATGAAGTCCAATTCACACTCCATTTCCTTTTTTCCTGATGTCATTCTTGCGGCTTGGATACACTGCCCCTTGATTATACTGCGTTTCTGGAAATAAGGGTGGTTACTGCTGAAATCGAGATACCCATTACTAAATGTGTCTTTTCTATAGATCTTGGATTGGAATGATGTACCGTCGCTGTATAAAAAAACATCCAGGTAATTTATACCAACCCTGTTGTATTGGTATACAAATTCCAAATATGTTGTAGTCTGGTTGATGTAATCTATAAACTTAGAAAGATCAGTAGTGCCCCCCTTCCACAGTATAAAAAAGTCGTCCAAATAACGGACATAACAACTGATGTATTTCATCCAATCAGTACCTAACACAAACTCTTCTTCCCAGTCCAACAACACAAGATTAGCATAAATAGGGGCACAAGATGCCCCCATAGCCACACCCAAAATTTGGCGGTAATACTCGCCCTCATAATAAATATAGTTGTTCTCAAGAATAATTTCAATAAATTCAGTTGTAAGCTGAATCTTTTCCCAACTGAATCCACTGTATTTTCTCAAACAGTTTGTAAATCTACATAGTCCATCATCCTTCGGAATACAGGAAAAAAGATCTTTGATGTCAATTGTAACAAAGGTCATATCAGAACCCCATAGGTCCTTTGAGAAAATACCCAGAAATTCCCAGGAATCTTTAATTATATGTTTTGACCCTTCCACTACATGTTTGAGCCAACAGTCCACAACTCTTCCAAATTGGAAGGTTTTGCTGTGACTACCGGCTATAATGGTCCTAAAGGGCGGATTGAACACGTCTTTGTGGACCTTCGGAATTCCAAATATTGTGGCTAACTCAGGAAAGTCAACTTTCAAAAACTTGTATAGATCTTCATCAATTCTTTCATCCAATAAATATTCTTCCAAGAAAAGATCAATTCTATGGTGGGCAATATTGATCTGATTGAGGCTGGAGACCTCATATTGGGTGGGGTTGTTTAAAATATCAAAAATCTTAGCTGTATAAACATCTTGATCAAACAACACAATGCCACCCCCCTTATCGGCTGACATAATCCTAATATTATTTTCACACAAAGTGTCCAAAATTTTATCCATTGTTTTGTCCTGTTTGTCCATAGACGGACGACTGCCCGTACTGTTAAAAAGTGCATACAACTGTTTGGTAACCAAATTCTCAAAAGATGCCAAGGTTTTGTGTGTTGGTGGTGTAAATGAACTTTTCTTCTTAAGTTTATTAATAACCTCAACTTCTCCCAAATGGTCGTGAAAAAAAACTCCCAGGTTTAATTTCCATAGAAATAATTTAAATTCGACCAATGTATCAACCAAATCAAAAGGTTTACTGGGAATGTATTTCATCCCTTTAGTAAATACTGAAAAATGTTCCTTAATGACCGGAAATGAGGTGTAATTATACACTTTTATGTCTCCAAAAACATTGACAATGTGGTCAGTTGCGGTCAAAGGGCAGCTGACATTGTCCTGTCCTAAATCATTTCCTATTGATCCCTGTGATGGTACCAACATTTGTACATACCCTGTTTCTTGCCAGGCTCTTGCCTTCTGTAGCCCTTCCCCCCCTCCTGATGTAAAAAATCATCCGTGGCTTCACCATTGGCAAAATCATTAGCCTTAACATCATTATTAAAACCATGGTGAATGCCACCATTGAACATAACATCATTAGACCCAACATAATCCCTATTCCATTTGTATACTGTTCCATTTTCGTACTGTTTTAAATCCCTAGAAAATTTTTTGCATTTTCTATCAAAACTTTTTCTACCAGTACTTTCAGCATATTGAAACTGTTTTTCATACAATTTCTCCCACTGTGGGAATATCAAATCACTAGTGATGGATTGATTCATATTATCCACCTCTTCAAGTAAAATACTTAGCTTGTGGTCATTACATGATAAAATGAATTCAATAAATTGTTTACCAAAACTGCTAAACATGTCTTCACATTTTTTAACATTTTCAGAATTCAAGTCTATCCCAATGGGTTGTTTAAAAAAACGGAGACCCATGGGAATAATGTTACATTCAATGCATTTACGAAAGTACATATTGTCAACTTGCAGATTCTTAATTTTGTTGAGCTTGTTACCCAGATCAAATATCAAGTTTTTCAATGTAGGATAAACCTTGTCATTCCTATTGTGTGGGTTAATATTCTTAATTCCACCACTAAACTCATAAGGTGTATTCAAAAGTTTGTCCAAACTGTCTTTATAATTAAAAACACTGTGCTCACAAGCATTGGTCACTGCTGTTTTGACTGTACCTTGCATAGCTTCAGTAGTTCCTACATGGTGTCCATCTTTTATTGAATAAGTCCTTTTAGGTGGAGCGCGTTTCGGTTTTGCGCCCGATATGAGATAAATATCATCCAAGCGGTTAAGCGAACCACCAGTAAGGTTGAGAAATCCCCCATTACTACCAGATCCTACCCTGAGTGAATTGGAAGACTCTACAGGCTTCTGCCCATTCGGAATCTCATCCGTACTGTCACTGCCAGATAGTGAGCGTACCGAATTGGTACGCAAAGGTGATGTCACTTCCTGTTGGACCCGATTGGTCGTTCCCGGTGTCAATTTAGTTGGCGGTGTTAGCAGCTCGATCAATCGCGTAATTTCCCCCTTTAATATGGCAAGTTCCGAATGAACCTTGTCCATTTCGTCCCTTCGGACAGGGGAGAATTCAGCGAAACCTTCATTAGTGGAATCCATGGCTAAAAACCAGTCGACAATAACCAAAATGTGACTGTGGGTACAACAACAACTCGTACCAAACACAAACAATCCCACAGATGTAGACCACGATCCACACAGTAGTTTAATGCCAAAAACAGTTTATTCAGGAAAATAAACCTCCGATCAATGTAGTTGTTGAGCGCTTTCATGTATAAACATACACTTCATCAGAACAATTAAAAGAACTGCAACACCTGTTTAAATAGTAAAAAAACTGCCAAAACTTAGATAATTAATAATAGAACTCCCTTCCCTTTTAAAGCAACAGTACTGAAATTGTCTAAAATGGGAATTATACTGTTGAATCAAAGTTTAGACAGTACAGCACAACATTCAACCAAAAAATCAACAGTAAAACTACATGAAAAAGAAATGAAAATCCTGTATATCACCATATATTAATAAAAACAAACGATCTGGCCAACCCTCAGTAATGAAAAATAACTATAGACAGTTATGTTCCCTAACTAGCCTGTAAAATAATGTGCATACATATTTTTCTAATATATAAATACTAATATAAAGTCCTAAATAGTACCATAAAACACCAATTTTTGTAATACAAATAAAATACATGGCAAAAAACTGCTAACTAACAGTTGCTACATAATTCAGCCACTAAAAAAATTTTTTGATTGTGTGAAATCCATAACATGCTATATATGTTTTGTAAATGTCTGACTTTTATTAATAATTTCTTATGAGTGGCTTAGTGGGAATCATCTCGTTGAGACCTGGAAAACAAGCAGCATTTAATTTAAGTTGCCATTTGATTTCCTTCTCACCCACTAATCTCTTTGTATCCCCTCCTCTGGGGTTCACCTTCACAATTTCCAAAATAGCAAACTTAAATTTCTCACAATTACTATTGTTGACAATGTGTCGGGATAGAGCATTATTTTCATCATTTTTCTTCATACAATATAGATGGTCATATATTCTATTTTTAAAAAACCTGTCGGTTTTCCCGACGTAAAAACAGGGACAGGAGCAACACATTGCCAGATATACCAATTGTTTGGACTGACAATTCCCATTGGCAAACCAAATTTTGTTCTTATTCACATTTGCCAGGGTGATACACTCTTCCTCAAAAATAAAAGAACATTGGGGACAGTGCCCACATTTCTTCGTCCCACTACACCTCTTTTTAGTGTGAAAAAATTGCCTGTTGGACTTCAGCTCAATTAACTTCTTAATATTAAACCCCGTTTTGTACACAAATGTGGGTTGGTGGCTAATATATTCTTTAATACAATCGTCACTAGTTAAAATATTCCAATTGGCAGTGATAATATCTTTCACTCTGCCAGCGTGTTTCCCATACTTCAGAATGCATGACTTAGAAAAATGACCTCTCCTAATGTTTTTATTTGTCTTATCATTCGAATTCTCTTGGTCTTCAGACGTGTTGTTGTAACCAGCCAAGCTCAATCCTATCCCTAAGAGTGGTGGATACTTCTTCCCCCATTCTTGTGCTACATACTGGGTCACATCTTTAATCAACTGTTTAGGATACCCTTTTTCCTTAAACATCTTCCCAATGAAGTCCAGTTCACACTCCATTTCCTTTTTTCCTGATGTCATTCTTGCGGCTCGTTGTTGTACCCACAGTCACGTTTTGGTTATTGTCGACTGGTTTTTAGCCATGGATTCCACTAATGAAGGTTTCGCTGAATTCTCCCCTGTCCGGAGGGACGAAATGGACAAGGTTCATTCGGAACTTGCCATATTAAAGAGGGAAATTACGCGGTTGATCGAGCTGCTAACACCGCCAACTAAATTGACACCGGGAACGACCAATCGGGTCCAACAGGAAGTGACATCGCCTTTGAGTACCAATTCGGTACGCTCACTATCTGGCAGTGACAGTACGGATGAGATTCCGAATGGGCAGAAGCCTGTAGAGTCTTCCAATTCGCTCAGGGTAGGATCCGGTAGTAATGGGGGATTTCTCAACCTTACTGGCGGTTCGCTTAACCGCTTGGATGATATTTATCTCATATCGGGCGCAAAACCGAAACGCGCTCCACCTAAAAGGACTTATTCAATAAAAGACGGACACCATGTAGGAACTACTGAAGCTATGCAAGGTACAGTCAAAACAGCAGTGACTAATGCTTGTGAGCACAGTGTTTTTAATTATAAAGACAGTTTGGACAAACTTTTGAATACACCTTATGAGTTTAGTGGTGGAATTAAGAATATTAACCCACACAATAGGAATAACAAGGTTTATCCTACATTGAAAAACTTGATATTTGATCTGGGTAACAAGCTCAACAAAATTAAGAATCTGCAAGTTGACAATATGTACCTTCGTAAATGCATTGAATGTAACATTATTCCCATGGGTCTCCGTTTTTTTAAACAACCCATTGGGATAGACTTGAACTCTGAAAATGTTAAAAAATGTGAAGACATGTTTAGCAGTTTTGGTAAACAATTTATTGAATTCATTTTATCATGTAATGACCACAAGCTAAGTATTTTACTTGAAGAGGTGGATAATATGAGTCAATCCATCACTAGTGATTTGATATTCCCACAGTGGGAGAAATTGTATGAAAAACAGTTTCAATATGCTGAAAGTACTGGTAGAAAAAGTTTTGATAGAAAATGCAAAAAATTTTCTAGGGATTTAAAACAGTACGAAAATGGAACAGTATACAAATGGAATAGGGATTATGTTGGGTCTAATGATGTTATGTTCAATGGTGGCATTCACCATGGTTTTAATAATGATGTTAAGGCTAATGATTTTGCCAGTGGTGAAGCCACGGATGATTTTTTACATCAGGAGGGGGGGAAGGGCTACAGAAGGCAAGAGCCTGGCAAGAAACAGGGTATGTACAAACGTTGGTACCATCACAGGGATCAATAGGAAATGATTTAGGACAGGACAATGTCAGCCGCCCTTTGACCGCAACTGACCACATTGTCAATGTTTTTGGAGACATAAAAGTGTATAATTACACCTCATTTCTGGTCATTAAGGAACATTTTTTCAGTATTTACTAAAGGGATGAAATACATTCCCAGTAAACCTTTTGATTTGGTTGATACATTGGTCGAATTTAAATTATTTCTAAGGAAATTAAACCTGGGAGTTTTTTTTCATGACCATTTGGGAGAAGTTGAGGTTATTAATAAACTTAAGAAGAAAAGTTCATTTACACCACCAATACACAAAACCTTGGCATCTTTTGAGAATGTGGTTACCAAACAGTTGTATGCACTTTTTAACAGTACGGGCAGTCGTCCGTCTATGGACAAACAGGACAAAACAATGGATAAAATTTTGGACACTCTGTGTGAAAATAATATTAGGATTATGTCAGCCGATAAGGGGGGTGGCATTGTGTTGTTTGATCAAGATGTTTATACAGCTAAGATTTTTGATATTTTAAACAACCCCACCCAATATGAGGTCTCCAGCCTCAATAAGATCAATATTGCCCACCATAGAATTGATCTTTTCTTGGAATAATATTTATTGGATGAAAGAATTGATGAAGATCTATACAAGTTTTTGAAAGTTGACTTTCCTGAGTTAGCCACAATATTTGGAATTCCGAAGGTCCACAAAGACGTGTTCAATCCGCCCTTTAGGCCCATTATAGCTGGTAGTCACAGCAAAACCTTCCAATTTGGAAGAGTTGTGGACTGTTGGCTCAAACATGTAGTGGAAGGGTCAAAACATATAATTAAAGATTCCTGGGAATTTCTGGGTATTTTCTCAAAGGACCTATGGAGTTCTGATATGACCTTTGTTACAATTGACATCAAAGATCTTTTTTCCTGTATTCCGAAGGATGATGGACTATGTAGATTTACAAACTGTTTGAGAAAATACAGTGGATTCAGTTGGGAAAAGATTCAGCTTACAACTGAATTTATTGAAATTATTCTTGAGAACAACTATATTTATTACGAGGGCGAGTATTACCGCCAAATTTCGGGTGTGGCTATGGGGGCATCTTGTGCCCCTATTTATGCTAATCTTGTGTTGTTGGACTGGGAAGAAGAGTTTGTGTTAGGTACTGATTGGATGAAATACATCACTTGTTATGTCCATTATTTGGACGACATTTTTATACTGTGGAAGGGGGACACTACTGATCTTTCTAAGTTTATAGATTACATCAACCAGACTACAACATATTTGGAATTTGTATACCAATACAACAGGGTTGGTATAAATTACCTGGATGTTTTTTTATACAGCGACGGTACATCATTCCAATCCAAGATCTATAGAAAAGACACATTTAGTAATGGGTATCTCGATTTCAGCAGTAACCACCCTTATTTCCAGAAACGCAGTATAATCAAGGGGCAGTGTATCCGAGCCGCAAGAATGACATCAGGAAAAAAGGAAATGGAGTGTGAATTGGACTTCATTGGGAAGATGTTTAAGGAAAAAGGGTATCCTAAACAGTTGATTAAAGATGTGACCCAGTATGTAGCACAAGAATGGGGGAAGAAGTATCCACCACTCTTAGGGATAGGATTGAGCTTGGCTGGTTACAACAACACGTCTGAAGACCAAGAGAATTCGAATGATAAGACAAATAAAAACATTAGGAGAGGTCATTTTTCTAAGTCATGCTTTCTGAAGTATGGGAAACACGCTGGCAGAGTGAAAGATATTATCACTGCCAATTGGTATATTTTAACTAGTGACGATTGTATTAAAGAATATATTAGCCACCAACCCACATTTGTGTACAAAACGGGGTTTAATATTAAGAAGTTAATTGAGCTGAAGTCCAACAGGCAATTTTTTCACACTAAAAAGAGGTGTAGTGGGACTAAGAAATGTGGGCACTGTCCCCAATATTCTTTTATTTTTGAGGAAGAGTGTATCACCCTGGCAAATGTGAATAAGAACAAAATTTGGTTTGCCAATGGGAATGGTCAGTCCACACACTTGGTATATCTGGCAATGTGTTGTTCCTGTCTCTGTTTTTACGTCGGGAAAACCGACAGTTTTTTAAAAATAGAATATATGACCATCTATATCGTATAAAGAAAAATGATGAAAATAATGCTCTATCCCGACACATTGTCAACAATAGTAATTGTGAGAAATTTAAGTTTGCTATTTTGGAAATTGTGAAGGTGAACCCCAGAGGAGGGGATACAAAGAGATTAGTGGGTGAGAAGGAAATCAAATGGCAACTTAAATTAAATGCTGCTTGTTTTCCAGGTCTCAACGAGATGATTCCCACTAAGCCACTCATAAGAAATTATTAATAAAAGTCAGACATTTACAAAACATATATAGCATGTTATGGATTTCACACAATCAAAAAATTTTTTTAGTGGCTGAATTATGTAGCAACTGTTAGTTAGCAGTTTTTTGCCATGTATTTTATTTGTATTACAAAAATTGGTGTTTTATGGTACTATTTAGGACTTTATATTAGTATTTATATATTAGAAAAATATGTATGCACATTATTTTACAGGCTAGTTAGGGAACATAACTGTCTATAGTTATTTTTCATTACTGAGGGTTGGCCAGATCATTTGTTTTTATTAATATATGGTAATATACAGGATTTTCATTTCTTTTTCATGTAGTTTTACTGTTGATTTTTTGGTTGAATGTTGTGCTGTACTGTCTAAACTTTGATTCAACAGTATAATTCCCATTTTAGACAATTTCAGTACTGTTGCTTTAAAAGGGAAGGGAGTTCTATTATTAATTATCTAAGTTTTGGCGTTTTTTTTTTACTATTTAAACAGGTGTTGCAGTTCTTTTAATTGTTCTGATGAAGTGTATGTTTATACATGAAAGCGCTCAACAACTACATTGATCGGAGGTTTATTTTCCTGAATAAACTGTTTTTGGCATTAAACTACTGTGTGGATCATGGTCTACATCTGTGGGATTGTTTGTGTTTGGTACGAGTTGTTGTTGTACCCACAGTCACGTTTTGGTTCTTCTCTATACTCTCCGCCAGCAAAACCCAAATCACCCCTGTCACTGAGGCTAAACTCATAAGAGTTACCATTGACCAGCAACTCAAATTCACAAAGCACATATCAACAGCCATCATTAAAGTCCACAAAAAGCTAGGTTCCCTCTATCATTGTAAAAGTTACCTAATCATCGAATCTCAAATTTGCAATAGCCAGAACACACCTCCTATCTACTCTACTTTATGCATCCCCAATTCTAACTACTCTTTACAAAACTGACCTTAAAAAATGTTCCATCTATTACAACAAAATCGCTAGATTTGCTACCAATGCCAAATAAGGATCCCACCCCTGCCTTTCTCTACAAGCCTTGCACTGGCTTGAATTTCCAAACCTATTAAGGTACCATCAACTCAGCTTAGCTCATCTAATTCTGTACTATCCTAAGAAAACCCCTGACCTGACTGGCATGCTGAACATCTACAATTCAAACAGACAACTTTGGTCCTCCAAAAAGCCTTAATCAAAACCATCACATGCAAAAACAACTCCGGGGAATCACTATCTGCCCATGAAATGGCAAAAATATGGAACAACTTGATCTCAGACTACAAAACTCCACACCCTTCTTCAGAAGTCTACTTAAAACATACCTCTTCACCAGCCATCTCTTCAACTGTAATTGACCCCCTGAAGCCTTTTTCACTTACTGTTTCTACACCCCATCTGTCCTGGACAACACAAACAACACCAGCTAACTATACCTATCCATGTGTGAGCAATAACCTATACATGAGTGTATGTACATGTTCATAGGTTCATAGATTCATAGATAAGTACTAAGCTAACTGCCCTTGCGAGCCATTTGTGTGTGTGTGTGTGTGTGTGTGTGTGTGTGTGTGTGTGTGTGTGTGTGTGTGTGTGTGTGTGTGTGTGTGTGTGTCTGTGTGTGTGTATGTGTATGTATGTATATATATATATATATATGTGTGTATATGCTCTTACATGTATATTTGCTTGAATGTATATATGGAAACTTAAACATTTATATACACTTATTCAATTGTGAAATATCTTGCAATGCTCTACCAGGTTCGTTTCTACTCTCATTGTATATTTTGTACACTTGTATTTTCAACCAAAAGGGGGAATATCTTCTTATTGCATACTTACTGCTGTAAAGTCTACAATCTGTATGCTACTACTCTGTAATGTCTCTTTTGTAAATTTTTCTTCTCTCTGTAAACTTATGTAGTTTTTCTCCCCAGGACTCTGCTGAAAATGGACTATCCTGGCAAACAAATGTTAAATAAATAAATAAAAATAAATAAATAATAAACATTTAATGTATTCCAATGGGTAATTTGATTGTTGACTATTTAGTGTTATATATGATGCTTATAAAATGTTACTAAGTCATTCAAAATAAAAATAGTTTCTCTGAAAAGTGCCTCAGTAAAGCAATCTGTTTTGTCAATTGACATAAGCAATGTATTATAATTAATTTTTTTGTAATTAAATTGTTTTTGGCTCATTCTCAAGTGAAGATTCCATAGCTCAATGGAATTTTGACAAAAACTCCTTAAGGGTTCTTTTTCCAATTTTCTCCTGGAAATTCCAACACCGTCTTGCTTATTTTCTGTACCCCACCTACAGTCATCCCTGTTGACAAAATCACCTTTCTCCATTCTCATGCTAACTTAAATCTTTGAATAATTTCTACAGGTTTATGAATATAAGACTCTGTATGGTTATTGTTATTCTCCTTAAGGATCTGCATCCAAAATACTGCTCTCTCCTTATTTCTAGAACTCTCCCTGCTTCAGCAAAGGAATAAAGATATTGGAAGCAAGTAACTAAAGAGGGAAAGGTAATAAAGTGGGATGAGACTAAGCTGAAGTCTGCTTTACAGGCCAGAGATCACCTTCCTTACCAGAGACTGTTGTCAGAGTATTGGCAAAGAGATAGGGATAGGAGAGTCCTAAGAAAATGACCAGCTGTAGAAACGTTTATAGTCGAGCCTAGAACAGAAGCTGATGTTTAAAAAGGGATAATAAGTAGGGCATATAAAATACTGCACGTTAATATAAGAATCAAAAATAAGAGTTTAGGAAAGATTGGGAGGAGAGACTGAAAAGCAGTTTGCAAAGGAACAATGGCCCCCTAGTATGCAACAATGTCAAGATGGTTTGGGGTTTCTGCTTGAAATGTTTACTAGGTATTTTTATATCCAAATAGACTTCAAAGAACTTTTCCAGGGGTAGATAGCAAATACTGGAGGTGTGATGGGAGAGAGAGAGGTAATTGGGAATGTGTTCTGGCAGCATGATACTACACAGTTTTACTGGAGTCTTGTAGCAACATTATTCACAATAATGTAGTATTCTTATAGCCCTGTCTCCAGTTTATCACTTGCATTTATAGCAGGAGTAATACAAAACCCAAAGCACTGAACATGTCAGAGGGGGCAGACAAGGAAATAGTAGTGACAACTGTTCACCACCTAAACATAACCCCAAGTCAAGCAGAAGATTCTACCTTCTCTGGTTGTCTCAGATTGTTGCTACTGTTCTTAGAATATATGATTATTGGTTAAATGCTTTTTGTCTGACTGTCAAAATAGTAAAAAAAATCCATGCAAGTCACTTTCAATAAACAGTGCTTTAAGCTTTTTTGCACCTTTATATGAGGAGAGATCTCCCACCCATCCCTCAATAATATATATCAATGTCATAGTCATACAGCAGTGGAAAAAGGGCAATACCCCTGATCACTAAAAGTGGCTTTCAGTATTAAAACTGTTGAGCTATTGTCAATTGGAAAAATAGCATTTGTCAAAAACACGTTGCCTGCTCTTTCAGATTCAACTTGGAGACAACTATATAAATAAAACCTAAGAAAGAGGCTCCTGTTGGAGCTACACATTTTCCATATTGTTTCTCATCTAGCAGCCAGTAAGAGACTTAAGTGTTGGGTATGGATATAACAACAGCTTAGCAAATGATACTCTTCTCACAAAATCAAATTGCTGAGGGTTCACGAAGATTCAGTATTAGAACTTCAGTGATGTATGGTAACATTAACATCCTGTTCTCCAGAACTGTAGCATGGTCATCTGACAACATGAGCAGTTCCCCAAAATAGCTCCTCAACTCAAAGTTTAGAAAAATAAATGTTTCCTGTTTTGTCAGAAATCAAACATAAAGAAAGCTCTTCTTTTCTGATAATTTTCTGATTTCTGATGTAAGAAGCTGCTTGCCAGAGTCATTTGCATTTGCAGAGGGATTTATTTTAATAATGTTGCACATTCCCTTCCTATGGGATTATACCACCAGTAGCAAAGCATGCAGGCTGCAGAATTCCTTGGTCTTCCCTGATCCTGTCATGCTTAGGGTGTCTCTGAATCACCCATATCCTGTGTGTGGGTGCTGTTGTAGACAGTTTCTGCAATGTAACCAACAGCTTGCTTCAGTAAAATTATCCCACACTGAGTGGCCCAGTGCTTCAGTCATGAATGTGAATTCACTATTATCATTCATATATGAAGCTGCAAAATCCCTGCAGCTTCATAAAGCAATGTTGGTATTGTCCCTTCCACTCTATCTGTACCAACCACTCGTGACCCCTAACAGCTTGCACTTGGGGCAGCCACCCCCTTCACCCCTTCCTAGTTATAGGCCTGTCTTCCCACATGTATTAATTTCTAATAAAAGGGATGACTATCTGCTTTTTTAATTCTCAAACAAGAATGCTGAAAGAGGTTTCTTTTTTGGGGGGATAAACTCTTTGCTAGGCTTGAAAGGGCCCCAAGGCCATTAGCCTAGTAACCTCTTATGATCCTATGATAAAACCCAAACATATATCGCAGGCACTTTTATGTCATTCAGTGCACCCACAGCAGCAAGTTGTTAGTGCACATTCCATCTAACAGCCCTTATATAATGTAATAGAAAATAGAAATAAAAGAATAGAAGACCTTCCACAGAAAATTCTAGAATCAAAGGAAAATAATTGTGTTTATATCTTGCTGAAGATCCCTCAGATCCTTACTGGAATTTGATTTGTTCACTCTAATTTCTTGCGTTTATGATGTCCCTCAAAATTCCCTTATATGCTATACCAATGGCGGTATTAGGAATTCTAGCCCTCAAAACATATGTGGCCCAATTCAGTGACTGACCATTAATTTGTGTTGACAAGACCACATGGAAGATTTCTTATGGCATTTGGAGTACTTTGAATTTGAGGTCTTTGAAAGCTGAGAAACTACTCTGAGGGTATAGCAGTTTTAAGCAGCTAAATCTACATCAAAATAAATCAGAATGCCAAGTTTAAAGCAAATGATTATTGATTGTGATCAAGCTTCTAAAAGGCCAATAAAATCTGACAGGAGGCTGCAATACTCTTAAACACAAATACTTTACCCCACTCCCCACACTTGATAGGGTGCAACTAGTGCTCACTATAGCAACACTGCCTTCATTATATTCTATGTTACTAAGGACGTTTTTATGCCTGTAGAGCATTTATAATGTTTGGATATTGTCTACTTAGATCTGCCTCCTTTTGGACAATCTGAACTGAGAAATAGAACAGAAGCCCTTGAAAGTGTGTCACCAGCCAGCAAATCTTAATGTTTAATGAAACATGGGAATATTTTCCCACATCAGATTATCCAGAATTTATATTATGTTTTTGGTTAATATAGACTTGTTAGAACTTAATTTGGTTTTAGGAAATATAAATTAACCTCTGAATGTAAAAAATGCTACATTTAACAGTAGATTCAATGGTCATACAAAATGTGCTGTTTATTCAGCATTATTCAATCACAAACACTGGCACAGACCTTTTAACAAGTATTTCCCATAAGGCCCGTCAAGTTTTAAAGCTCATTCAGGCAACAATGACCAATGTTCTTGGGTAATTCTGATTAATAAAACATGGGTAAATGCCTCTTTGTCTCCTGTGAAAAAAATCAAGTTGTTCCGTCTTCTCATGCATCCTGTTGGTGAATGGAGTACATAACTTCCCAGCATTCATTCTGTCAATGACTGCTGCCCCTGCCCTTCACCATACACAACCTGTCAGTGATCAGAGATAAACTGTTCTCCTTCCAGTTTCAGAAGTAACTGAGAATACCTAGGTTATTGAATGAACTATTCATAGATATGATCAAATTACTTGACATATTTCAAGTGCTGGCTTCTAAATTGTCTCCTACTCAAATGTCCCAGTCTACTAGCAACCAGTTTCTTCTCTAATAGCATATTAGCACTTAGTTTTTACATCAGCCTTTTCCCAGTGATATGGCAGTAGTTAATCTCATGCCAGATGATCAATCTCTTTCTGGTTCTCCACACCATCAATGGAGGTGTCCATCCTATAAAAACTGAAGTTGGCATAGGCCCTAAGCTATTGCAATGCTCGTATCAGACACCCCCCCCTAGCTAAAGCAGCCATTGTAGATGCTTAACACTTGCTGTCCCTATGTCAGTGAAGTGCATAACATTTCTGATTAGCATTATAACTTGTTTGTCATTGTAAGGAGTATACAGTTTGGCATACTACACATAACATCAGTTGTAGCATTACCTCTATCTTGGCTACTTAGGAGAAACAGCTATATCATGGTTGATTAATGTATGATAAAACATAAATGACTGAAGCATTATTTTGTCAAATGGACAATTCCCACAGAAGACCCCCTTCATCCTGAGTTGCAGTGACACTGGAGTTAAAATAAGGGATGCAAATCACATATGGGGCAGAGAGGGCTTTGCCCTACTTAAAGACATTTGAATCACCATTTTGATTTTCTGTTTTAGTCAAATGGCATTTGCACTGTAATATTGTCCATCGGCACAAAGACGGGCCATCTACAGACCCTGGAAACTATAGACCCATAAGTCTTACTAGCCTTATATGCAAATCCATGGAAAGAATCATCGTGGAAATGATCAATAATGATATAGGAAACCTCCAGACACTGGACCCAACCCAGTTTGGTATAATCAAGGACAGGTCATGCCTACTCAACCTGGCGGACTTCTTTGAGAAGGCCATCAAAGCAATGGATGAGGGCAAAATGGTACACATTGCCTACCTTTACCTGGCCAGGGCATTTCACACAGTGGATAGCCAACTGACTCACAGACAGGACCCAGGAAGTTAAAACTCAGGAGTCCACCTCCACAAAGAGGTCAGTCACAAGTGGAGTCCTTGGACTGCTCCTTTTTGGCATTTACTTCTCTGAAGTTAAGGCCAATGTCAGTGGTGTCTAGCTGAATAAATTTGCAGATGATTACAAATTAGCACCTGTCATTGAATCCCACACTGACACAAATGTTCTCCAGGAAGGGCTGATAGATAAACAAACTGGTATCAGAGTCATGGACTAAAACTAAATGCCAAGAAATGCATAATAGTATATTTCAGGAAGTCATCCACCCCTGGTAACTATCATATTGACAACGCACCCCTTAAAGATCATACAGTAGTCAGGGACTTAGAGACACACACAGATAGTAATCTAGTTTTTAGGCATCACATGTCTACAGTAGTGAAGAAATCATTCTATGTTGTGCAACTTATAAACAAAGGTATGGCATGTATGTCCAAGGAAATCATTGTTCCACTATATTCGGCATTCATCAGACCTATCATAGAGTACAATGCCCCCTTTGGTATATACCTAACCAGGCATATCCAACAACTGGAACATCCACAGGGGTTCCTCACTAAAATAATACAGGGTATAAGTAAAATGTCCTACACAGACCACCTCAAGAAACTATCACTGTATTCTGTCTCCTATAGGCTGTTCAGACCCAACTCTGATGGACCTTCTACATATCCAAAAAACAGGCAGCACCAGAATTACCCATTCTAAAGACTTAAACCTTGCCTGTGATATAAATAGCACTAGCTGGAGAGACAGGTATGTATCCCACAGACTACCCCATCTCTGGAACAGACTCCTGATCCATGTGAAGCAGAGTTCCTCCCTAACTTAATTCAGGTGTAACTTGGACAATTGGATGGGGTACAAGATATTCATCCCTGGCTTGGTGTCTGTGTCTCTAATGGACACAGGCAACCTGTACATGGTTCATATCCCAGGCCCCTGCTTGCAAATGTTTCATCTTCCAAGCCTGCTTTCACTTATTAAGGGCACCAGAACTTGTGAGAGATTTGGGATTCAAGGCTTGGCTTAAAATGGCCCTTGTGGTCGTTAGGCTAGTAAACAACTATGAGCCTATGAACCTATGAACAAACTCATCTTTAGACAGAATGTTATTGCTAGATGTTACTTGTCTACTCACACTGAACTTAGTAATCACTAATTTAGCACTCATATCATATATTGAATAATGTCTATTGCTGAATCAGCTCTCTGTCATCAGTGGCTTTCATGATCCTGTCTATTAAGGTTAAGCTTACTAGCTGCTGCAAATTACTTCCCTGCATTTCATGTATATGGCTTTCCTGTGATTATCTGAGGAACGTTAAAGCTATTTTTCAGTTGTAATTTCTAGTCTATTAGAAAAATTAGTGTCACATACTGTTGGTTTAAAGGAATTTATTTCTATATACAAAGCTGAATGGAAAATAATTTAGAGAGCCATTATACCTTTTCAGGATCTATGCGCATAACAAAAGTAGAGACATCCATTTTTTGAAATGCAAGAAGGGTAATTAACAATGAATGAGCAGAAAATAATAAAATGACAATTTGTCATTTGTTAAATTAAAATCACTGACCAGAAAACTTGCATTAGCAGTATTTTTAATGAGTTTAAACATTTATGTCGTTGTTAGCCTATTTTTCTTGAAAAGGATGCCATTGCCAGGAGGATAATAGTATTCATACAACAAAGAATAAGAATGAGAACTTGATTAATAGAACTTGGGACAATACATTGCTTTGACATCATAGTTTCCGTTTCATTTATTTAATACACAAAATACTCGGTGAATCTTTTTATTTCTTCAAACTATTTCTGTTTTGCTTATGCAGTCAGAAGTTATCATTCACAATTCTATGTATTTCTTTTTTAAGGTTTTCTTGAGCAGTGAACAGTTTGTCTTCAATTCTTTCTTTATTTCTTTTATTAATTTATTTTGTGTTTTCAGCCATTCTGTCTAATTTGCTTTTGTTTGTCTTGCTTTGCTGTAATGTATTTTTAATCTATCGTCTTGTAAAGTTCTGCAATGCAAACTCGGTATGGAATTATTCCTTAAAGAATAAAAGTTAGTCTTTCATATATTTTTAAAATACCAGCTTAACAAAACCAATAATACCTTCAATAGATATATTGTGAGTTGAAGCAACACTTTTAAGATATAGTTGCTATAAGCCCTTATGCCTTACCCCAGGGTAGGAGCAACCACATGTCAAGTTGTGCATGAAACATACATTCAAGTCCTTACTTATGTTTAACCAGTGTACTATAAACAACCAGTTTAGTATTTCTGGAACATCTGAATACCTCCAAAATGACAACCAGATATACACTCTTAATTTTCTGTACATTTTGTCACAACATTGGGGTGCACTGAAATATAACCAGGTGTAATCCCAGGGTAAAGCATACATCCTGTGAGGTAACTAGATAACAATGATTAACAAGTCACATAACAATCACATAGCGAAATGCCAACTGTATTTGTATGTATGCATATGTATATATGAAACTATAAACTGCTAAAGTCCCCAGTAACTCACATGACACAGTTCAGCTGAGAATGCTTATCTCCTTTATTGCAAAGAAAAACACGTACATGAGAGACTAGGAAATGAAGGTCCTATCACTACGAACTACAGAGTAATGGAGTTTTTATACTTTTTTTTTTCATGAAAAGTAACATTATTGTAACAATTTCAAAACAACCACTAACCAATTAAAAATTAACATTATATCATTTATTTTGCTATAATCTCCCACCTCCTTCTTTATGGCTTTCCATATTAGGCATGAGTTCCGAATTCCGTGATAGAACTTTCCGCAGAGAACAGATTTTTTTTTTTTACACTTCTCTGTCAGCAATTACTAATATTAGGCAGGAAATAAAACATCAGATGGAATTGGTTTTGATTATGAAATGAAGGGGAAAAACATTCAGGAATCCATCTTGCTATGAAAGTATAATAGAAAAGAAATATACACACTAATATTTTTTCCTTGTCTGTACCTTTTCACTTTCACGAGATGATGAGCTCCAATAAAACCAGCACACATAAGAAAAGTGCACATAGGTAATATGATCACAGCACCCCAACAATCCTTGCCGTCAAGCTCTCATACACAGCTAACTACCTTAATTTGTCCATAGCATGACATTTAAAAACCCATTAAAAAAGGAACCAGTCCACTTCTTTCAGGCACATTTTGTGAACTCAAAACATATCCCCTGGCTGCACTAGGCAAACTATGCATGACACATGCTGTTTTGATGCCTAAATCAAAGGCACAATGTCTTGTTGCCTCAGTGCCTGGGTTGTGAGTAACAATAATAAAGAACTGCTTAAAGACACATAAAAACAACATATAAACAAAATGCAAGTTGTTTTCAATAAACACATGTGTACCAGGAAAAAAATATGGCTTGGTTATCATTGCTTTCTTTAATTTAACTATTTGTTACTATTCATTAATGAGACTTATACAGACAAAATATACCGATCAAGATTTTCAGGCTAGCAATTATAAAACATTGTAAAATGATTACAACATTCTGGTGATTACAAGTCTTGCTAATAATGCTATTAATTTATCAGTGACAAATTATTAAATTCTTATCTGTTGTATTACTGAAATTTAACATTATTACCTTTCAAACAATGTATGCCATTACTTTTGTGATGTATACATATCTTGAAATGATATTGTTCTGTCCAAATCATTTTGCTTCCTGTTTAATACATAGAACTTCTTTTAAAACAACAGTACTCAAAGCAAGGATTTAGTCTTATAACAAGCAAGAAATTACAGATACTAAAAACAACTTCAGCATTTCATCTAAAAGAAAATCAAAGGTAATATATAGACTTGCAACTCAGTGACAGAATTTTTAGCAAACAGTATACTAAAATTTAATAAATATTATTCAGGAAGGAAGGGGTTATTCAGAAATAAGCCATGGCTGGTGTGACAGTATAAATCTGCTGATGGCCATGTGGAAAATGGAGAGGTAGGTTATATCTTGCTGCAAAATTCCATCTCGTTGTAGTATATATTCCCCATTGCTGACGGCCAGGTGAAAAATGGTGAGGCAGGTTATTATTTTATTTCTTTGTGATAAAATGTTATCTGAAGGTCAACCGTTAGCAAAGATAGTGTCCAGATACCATCTGAATGAAATAAAAACATGAAAATGACGTGTTCTGGTGGTAGCGTTGTCATTTATTCTGCCCTCATTCAAAGGAGTCATCTCTTCCTTTAAAACCTTAACGTGTCAGGATAAAAGAACATTAAGGTCACTGACGGTCAGCATAAAGAGGCACTGCCTATCCTTAACAAGTGTCCTTGATGGACCAAATAGCATTTCAGCCAAGTGTGCATTATCTTACAAATGGTTACAATGCATACCTCTCAACTTCCCTGCTTAGTAATTCTGGAGAAATCCAAAATAGTGGAAGAACAAAAGGATCAAAATCAGGGACAGATTTTATGTATTACTCCAGATCATTATCAAAAGTGAATAAAATTATGTTAGCATAAATAATGATAACATGTTCTGAACAGTTAGAAGTACAAAAGTCTAATGCCTGGCACTAATGACTGTAATCCTCAGTGACTTACCAGAAAATCAAAACTTTTATAAAATACAATTCAAAAACATGAGGCAAAATCAGGGATGTCCTACATAGTCGAGTGCTACTGTGAAGTATGGAGCCATGTAAAGCCATTGCTGAGGAATCTGTTTATACTTAGTGTTGTAGTTGGCGTATGGTACAGTATGCCAAAGTAGGTACTCAGCACAATGATAAGAAAGTAAGATTTTTAAAAAGAAATATCATGCCCTTCTTTAATACTGAAATGGCAGGTTTTGTGTGTTTGGTTGCTTACCTGTTTTGACAGGGGAAGTAATGAATGAAATTGACTTGGGATATGACAGGATTCGTTCCAGTTACTTCTTTATGGTTTAGGAGATTATTGAGTGGTGTGGAAAAGCAGTCCTTGATTTATCATCAGGAATTTCACAATATGGAAAAGAAAGATGCAGGGACTGACAGCTACAGTAGCTTCAGTGACTTTAATGTTGTTTAGTTAAAGCTTGTCTGTGCTGGACAGAATCTGATTGCTGAGAAATTGGAATAGCTGAAAAGGAAATAGTGAAGGCCAATATGTGAGAGGAGATAAGCAGAATAATCTAAACAGGAAAGGGATATAACTAACCTAAAAATTATGCTCTCTACTGCAAAGGGAAAATAGAAGTGATATATCTGATCACTGACAGACTGTGTAGATTGAAGGACAGTAATACCACTCACTGATAGGGTGCATGTTGGGTTAAAGAGGTATCCCAGTCTCTACCAGGCTACATGAATTTGAAGAGCTATATATAATCATGAGTTATACTGTTGGTGCACTACCAGCATCTATTATGTCTTTGCTTGTAACTACCAAGTACTACAAGTGAGATCATGTGTCATGCAATACCCATTAAATTATAGCTCATTTTTAAAGTTATAGTAACACAGTACATTCCCCTATTTATTAAAATACACCCTTCATAATTGTTTTTATGACCCAATCATATATTATATTAACATATCACTGATTAACTTTTACATTACAAAAATTTTGAAAATTTAGGGAAAAAAATCACTTTAGCAACATATATATATACATATGTTTATATGTAATATATATACATGGGTATAGGACACTGTATCAAATGTACAGTGTCCTGATACCCTACAAATTGATATGCTAATTAATGTTGAATGCACTCAGAATGACAAGTTCTGTCCAGGGATTACCTTGGATTGGGGGAAAATAATGGCAAGTGTTTTGTGCAGGGGGACAAGCGCTCCTGCACCCCCCCCCCCCAGTAACTATACTAATTCTGAGATTGCACAATCCCTGGGAAAGGAAATATTCCCCTACTCTGGGATTGTCAGACTCACGTACCTGTTGATCTCCTGTCTGTGTTAACCATTTGGCATCAACCTACTGGGTGTTAGGACACTGTATGTTTCATAAAGTGTCTGACACCAATATGTATGTATATGAGTCTGTCAAACATTTGAATTACCAAAACTTTGAAGCCTGACATAGTTTTAAAACTGTTCAAATAACAAAGGTTAAAATACACATGCCATTGAATAATATCACCCACACCCCCTGCTAATTATATATACCAACTCTGAGATTGTACTACAGTGGGAAAAGGGTATATTTTTGATTCCCACTGATGCATTATCCTGAGCACATAAACAGCATCAAGCTTTGAAAAGGAAGTTTTTGAGCAGTGCAGTAGTATATATATATATATATATATATATATATATATATATATATATATATATATATATCAACTTCTGTAGCCAGACTGATTGAGATGAGTATCTAGAGGCAGTGTAAGAATTGTCTCATACTGTTTGATGATCATCTGTTACTCAAACAGCATAACATAGTGTGTGCCAGATGTGTGCGTGTGTATTTGTCTATATATATATATATATATATATATATATATATATATATATATATATATATAATTAAATATCTTTGGAGGTAAAAATCACACACAGAGTAAACTCAGACTCCAAAATCATTAGCAGTATATAACACATCACACCTCTTCAAGGCCATCACAATATACATAATCCACCATATGTTGAGGTTTTAAAGATTAACTTGCTTAAATCTCAAAGACCTCCAAAACACAGCACAAAGTATAAAACACACTCAGCAAGTTAAGCTTCCTCCTCACATAACACAAGGAATTCTTATTGGACAACAGTATCTCCCAGGATTTGGTTAACAGGAATGAAACCCTTTTGGAGCTTGTGTTAAAGAACAATTTTATCAGATTAGGGGATACCTTTTTATCCTATTGACTGGTGTAGCCATGGGTGCTGCTTGTGGGGATCATTTTGCCAATATTATCATGATACAGTGGCAGAGAAAAAATATTTGTTTAACATGGAGTTTTTCATGTCATGTATACTCACTACTTGGATGATATTTTCATCTTATGGGATGGCAACCCTGAGGATATTCCCTGCCTTAAAACGTACATGAATCAAACTACTGAATTTCTTAATTTTACTTTTGTAAGTAATCAGATGCACATTGAATACCATGACATATGGTTGGAGAACAATGTGGCTAATAGAATGTTCATCTCCAAGATTTTCAGAAAAGCAACCTATTCTAATAGCTTTTCACATTTTGACAGTACTCATCCGATTACTCAAAAAAAGGAAGTGGTCAAGGGCCAATTTGCTCGAGCTGCCCAGATGACCACTTTCAATGAGACATTTTGAGGTGAATGCTCTTTATTGAAGAGTATGTTTCAGAGGTTTGGATATCTGGCCAGGTTTATTGACAACTTAATGACTGAAGTAATGAACAAGCGAGAAAGTTAAAATTTTACTGCCATCTTGGGAGGTACATCTTCCACTCTGATTCAGGTCACTCATACCATTTTGAGCCTGACCTCCTCTTACGTTGACTGTATCAACATTCAAGACAGCATTTCTCATCCCCGTAGCTTTGAGAATCAATGTAATAGTGAATTAAAAAATGCCTTTGTCACCACTTTCTCTTCAATGGTTTGTAAATCCAAAATATCCTAGAGAAGAATTGGTGTCTTTTGATGAATAAGGGCAATTTAAAGATGTTGCTGGGGATATACCAGGCATTGCTTTTAAAAAAGGAAAGAAGCTCAAGGCAATTTTTAAACCAAGAGATAAGAAATAACTGAGAGAATGGGAATGAAGAGGTGTAATTTCTGCAAATTCTGCAAGCTTGTTTTGGTTTGTGATGAATTGTTTTTAAATAGATTTTTGGTTCAGATTAGGAGTAAATTAAACTGCAAATCCAAGGGGGTTGTTTATTGTGCCTGTTACAAATTCTGATCTAGTTTCTACATAGGCAAGACTGAGCATAAACTAAATGACATAATCTACAAACGTGTATGACATTAAGTCCAAGAAGGATACTAATGCCCTTTTCAAGCATGCCCAATTGAATCCGGGATATGAGTTTGCATTCTGCATTTTAGAAATAGGTAATGATAGAGGTGGGCCATGGACTTTATTCCTTGAAAAACAAGAATTATATTGGCAGTTGTGATTCATTCCTAATAAAAGGCCTGGGTTAAATGACCAGATTTCATTTTCTTGCTTATTAAAACTTAAGCCACTTCAAATGTAGGATATCTTATCATCTAAAAATGGAATATTTTGGAACAGGGCATATTATAATTATGCTTTTTACTCCAGTTTTTTTATTCTTTCATGTATTTTATATGTATCTTATATGTAATTTGTATGAATGTCATGAATGTTTGAAATATTGCATATTTATAATTATATATATTCATTTTATATTTACATTTTTACAAGTCTTAGTCAGCATACATATTTGAATAGCTTGTACTGAACTTGCCTATGTCCCCTTTAATGGTAAATCAAATACTTTGGAGGCTTGGCATTTTTATGTTTACTGATTGGTAGAAGGTTATGACATGTTGTATTTAACTTCTAGTTTTTTAAAAATCCCGTTATCTGATGAAGTTTCATACTACAAAATAAAAGTGCTTATCATTCTAGTGTTTTATGCTATTCTGGGATTTTAATAATTATTTATCTCTTAAATTTCAATATTAAACATTACATTGTTTATTTTGTGAGTCCACAAGTTCCGGAGCCATGTTTTTATCTCCTGTTGTTTTTTTTTTTTTTTTTTTGGTTTTGGATTTATAACACAAGGAATCCCAAATTCAAAGATTCTGAGCCCATAAGGCAGGCATCAACCCAAACAAACATTCTTGTTATGGGTGACTCCATTGTAAGACTTGCAGATGTGCCTCTTACCAGGCTGATCAAGAAAACAGTGATGGTTATTTGCTTGTCTGTTGCCAGGATCCATCAGATCGTGCATGCATTGAAGCCCTTGAACAACAAGTATCAGTATAACACTGTCATAGTTCATGCCTGTATCAATAACTTGTGGTGTTCCTCCCTGAACTATTTGAGCAGTGACATGTTGGGGCTCTCAGATTGTGTGTCCAAGGCAGCATTCTACCTTCTCCATGGAGGGTACAGTGATATGAGCAAAAAATAATTGACTTCAATAATTGGCTTAGGTTTTGGTGTCATTCAAAGAAGGTCTACTGTTTGTCAGCCTGGGAGTGTATGAGTGACACACCATGCTGCTTTGCCTGGGATGGTCTGCACCTGTCCCCTCTTGGCTTTCAATTATTGGAAAAGACATTGCCCACCTCCGTAGTGCCTTTTTTAGGCAATGCCAACCTGATAAACCTACCAACATAATGAAATAAGCAAAAGAAAATATGAAGGTGTTACTGATGCCAAGAGCCTAAACAAGAAATTCTACTCCCTACAAGTCCTTCTCACACTGGAGGACATTGACATCTGGAAGTGACTGAGACATAACATAAACTATCAGAGAGCACTCTGAGTTTGAAGGGCTGCAAAGTATTCCACACATTTAGAACAGCTACTGTGCAGCAGGGCAAAACAGGTGAAAGTGTTTCCATCTGCATCCAGAAGAGACTCACATCAAGGCTGGTAAAGCAGCATGATGCACTAGATGGACACTTCATGTCCAAATAATCAGTAGAAAGGTCTCATAGTATATATATATATATATATATATATATATATATATATATATATATATATACATATTAGCTAGCTACAGAATTCCCTGTATGGCACAAGAAAGACACAACACTGAACTATAAAATACCATTTTCTTATGTGCTCTAAGCTATAAAACTATAGATTTGGAAAGATACACCACCACTAGTACATTGGATCTTGTCCTTACTAATATGGGAACATCTTGCACTGACCCTTGCATATCTTCATTACTTGTTAGGTGTGACCATAAAGCAGTCCCCGTCAAAATAAAATTGAAACCAGATATCCCTTCTATCCAATGTACCTTTAGAAACTTCTTTACAACAAACTACCTACTACTAAGTGATACACTGACAAGTTTCGAATCCTTTCAAGCCTAGTTAACTCCACTGAATATGCAGAAATATACACCAACACACTATATCAGCATGTAAGCAGCTGCATAGACACAATTGTACTCTATAGCAACAAGTGCAGGGCAAACCACAGAAACAAACCCGCATGGTGGAACCATAATATTAACAAGCATTCTAATAAAAAGAAAATAAATTTGACCAAAAGTTAAAAGAGTAATTCCCAGACACTGAATTAAAAAAAAATTCAGGAGCTTAATTAAATCTACCAAAGTCAAGTCTGAGGCTACAACAGCTACTCAAGCCAAAGACAACCATGAGATATTTTTTAGTCGTGTTTGTAATCTGAAAAGCACAATGCAGCAATGTACTGAGCTGATTGTGAACAATGTTAAGTATGCTGAGACTGAAGGTATAGTAAGCTTACTAGCTGATAACTTTAACCCTCTCCCAACTGCATCTTTTCCTCAAGATATACCTGAAACTGGGACTTCCAAGATGACTGCACACTTAGTGACAGCTTAATTTCAACTCTTCCAGTGTGAAAGCAGAAACTCAAAAAAGACAGCCAATTTGTCTTTTGGGGTAAATTTCAGTTACTGGCTAGTAAGTACACTGCCTGGATGCTAGGAAAGAAAAAATTTAGAGAACCTAAAAGAAAATTAATCACAAAAGATGAGGAGAAAACATTGGCTGGGAAAAATCCTGCAGCTGTTCAGCAAAAATCAGTTCAGGTTCTAGCTTTGGTGCAAGACATGACTTCCAGTAATCTATACAAAAAAAAGTCAAGTGTGCTCAGAGCTGATAAAAATAACTGAAACTCTAAAGGCATATATCAACTAAAATAACAAAAGACTGAAAAATAATCCTTAAACAGATATCCAGGGGAGCTGATAAAGCTGCAAAAATCAGAGGTCAAAATGAAGAAAAAGGCTGGCAGAATGAGACTGCTCAAGAAGAGATTCTAAATATGGTAGAATTAGAAGACAGAGAGCATATAGGAAAAGCTGAGATTTACTGCTGTGCCAGAAAAAACTGGAAGGAACAGACTGTATTAATTTTCTGAAGACACAAATAAGTAACTGGCCTGGTATTCTACAGCAGGACCTGTTAATTGAAAGGGCACATCCTGTATGCTCCAAACCTGGCCATTAGAAAGCGGCCAATACCTTTAATAGCAAAGATGCAATCCAATCAGCAAAAAGAGTTAATTCTGACAAAACTGTGGCAGAAGGACACAGTACTAAAAGCTGGAGACAGTAGAATGTTTGTGTAAAATGATTACTCAGGCAGTAGAAGAGTAAATTTATTCCAGCAATCAGGGAATGTCCAAAAATAGGTGTTAGAGATTCAAGCTGCTATACCATGCTATCTTCAGAATATTTTCCCTGGAGAGTCAAAGTCATTTTTTGATGCAGAATATGCTAAGGAGGAAATATTAAAGTTTGTCTAACAAAAAGTGAGCTATCAAACACAAGGGGACTCTGCTTATTCTTCTCATAATAAAGCTCATAGAGAGACTATGCCAGCAATGTTCCAAAGGAAAAAGCTTGAGAGACAGAAAGAAATACACCATAGTTGACTAGAAGAACCAGGGGCACATTGGAAATGAACCAGAGACTGGATTTGGGAGACAGACATCAGTATGAAGAAAACCATCAGCTCAGAAATTAATGAATAAATAAATGTGAGTTTACAAAGCATTGATTACATTTGTAAACATGCCAAACGAGAAAACCTGGAAGTATTTGACTTTGTTAAACTTGTAGGGGACTCCAAAACATATGCTTTACTTTATTTCATTAATGTATGGAAAAAAATTAAGGAGATGGGAATAGGAAGGAAAGAGTTAAGTGTAAGTAAAACAAATTCTGTTCTTTACAGTATTTTATTAAAACATGACATATGCTAAATGCTATACAGTAAAGCTTTTCAGTTATTTTTGGGTGTAATAGGGATACCAAAGTAAACAGGTGTCCCTTTTTTCCTTCTTTCATTTTTTTGTTTAATTGAAAGAAATATATGCACTGCATTGTAAAAAGAGAAGAAAGCCTGGACAAAAGGCATGATATAAGTAAAACTGATATGCTTTTTCTTGATTTTCATATGGAAATGACAGAATTAATGCCCTTGGCTTGATCTAATAAGTATTAAGAGGAAGCAAGTAAACATAAGATCACTGAATATAGTGAAAACTTTTCTTCTAGCAAATAAATGTTCATAGTTCAACATGAGAACTTAGTAGAGGAAGGTGACTGTGTATCTGGTTATCATATTTCTATAGAGACAATCTGATAAGGGGGCAATAAAAACAGAATACTTTCTTACTTTCGATGGCTAGGAGATGATGTTTTCTGAAAGCACTCAAGTTGTTTTCTACATCTGGGAGATGAATAAAGATAAGAAAAAAAACAGACAGCAGTTAATGTAAGCAGAAGTACAGAATGTGCCATGTGTTTTAGCAAGGATAACTTTCATTATATGTTAATTCAGTCCTGTGAGTGTGGTTGCCAATCTGGGAAACTTGTTTCTATTAGGAGGGTTAAACTTCATTATTTGAAGATGTGTATTGTTGTGTGCATTTGTATTAAGTTAATGAGCTCTGGGGATGTTCTGGGGGGATGTTTATTTTTTGTTTGAGAGTTTTCATTACAATTAAAAAGTCTTGTAAGATGTGACATAGGCTCAAATGGATATGACAAGAAACAACTGTAAATAGTATAAACCTTCCAAACATTAATGTAGTATGTAATACAAAAGCTGAAACCAGATATTAAAAAAAGTTATTATACATAACAGGTGGGAATAATAATTTCTTATCATAATGATAACACCTTCCATATTATCTTTAACTGTAAATAGTCTGGCAGATATATATAAAAGTAGTAAACTATATTAAAAATGCAAAGTGCAAATTGGTATGCTACAGGAGACACATTTGGAAAGAATAAGCATGTAATTTGATAAAGAAAGGATTTTAGGACTGTTATTTAGTGGAATATCTGGAACAAAGGAAACAGAGAGTACATACATTAATTATCAGAGCAGCTCCAACAGTCATAGAATAGGAGGAAAAGATGATATGCTAGATTTGTAGTACTAAGGGGCTATTGGCAAGTGAACGGGATTATGTTGGCATGTATTTATATTACAGTTAAAACTGCTACAATGGAGCTTAAGAAAATTCTACAAGAGATTATCAGCTTACAGCATGGAATATTACTTCTAGGTGGAGACTAAAATTTGATTTGCAATAGTGAGGATGCATCTGAGGTGAGGTCTAGAAGAGAAATATAACAAAACATAACAAAAAATGTACATTTTTGAAGACATTTATGAAAATATTTGGTATGGAATATATGAATTCAGTAGTAGAAGTTTAGAGGGAATTTACATATTATTCCCCAAGTGGCAAACAATGTGCTATGCTAGATAGAAAATTATATTTCACAGGAACATTTGCATTTAATTGAAAGTTTTGATACATATCTAATAACTATTTCAGATCACACACCAGTATTAACTAAAATAAAAATGCAGGGTAATGAAATAAAAATAAGATACTGGCGTGTTCATCCTGTTTGCTCAAACAGAGAGAAATTTTAGGAATAGATAGTGGAAATTATTTGGGAGATATTAGGGAAGACAGAAATTTCTTCTCAAAATATAGATAGGGAGTGGTATGAAATTAAAATGGAGTTTAAAAATAGGGTGAAAATACAAGAAAAAGAGGTATGATTAATAACTTACAAGAATTATTTAGAGGGACTAACAAACATTAAAGTATTGCAGAATAGGGGGAATCTCACAGAAAAAGAAGATGTGCAATTACAGAGTGCTAAAGAGAAAATAAGGGACTACCTTGATAATATGCATGAGTTTAGAAAGATGACTGTTAAACAACTGTTTTTTGATAGCTCAAGAGCACAAAAAGTTTTAGCACAAAAGCTCAGGTAACAGAAAGTAGAACGGTATTGAAGAAATTGCTTGAAACCACCACGATATAATCCAAGTAGCATTTAATGTAGAAGATAAAACAGGAACAAGCGCTTTCACGCAAACAAATTGCGCTTCATCAGGTTGCAATCTTATAAAAACTTCCATTGTCTTTTATAGAAAAACCATTACCACAATTATCCAATTAATTAATCAATCTAGTTATAATCAATGAACATTTCCAAAAACTCATTAACAATAAAAAGTGAAATGATAATGCCTTTCACTACCTGATACATTATTTAAAAAGCAGCCCAGTGAGACTATCTGATATGTCAATGAATAAACATTTTTGGAGCTTTTACATTCAATAACATTAAATGCTAAAGTGCAAGAATATCCTAAATATCGGCATAGCGCCTCATTAAACCTATTCAGGAAACAATGCCCATATTTGGGAAGAAGGAAGTAATCCAAAGTGCAGCTTTACTCAACAATCTTAATGCTTATCTAAGGTGCATTCTCCGTGATACAATGTATCATTCATTTTCAATGAAAATGAAGAAATCAGGACTTATTCCGTCGACCATCATAAAATAATCTATGATGGCCGAAACATAATAACACACAAAATATAGTAGCAGTAATAAACAGTAGCCAATAATATAGAATGGATATTTAATATAAATACCCATTTCCAATATAGTTTAACTATTAGCATTTGTATACATCCTTAGTAATATGCAGAGAGGGTTCATTTCATCCCACTATGCTATCTAAGAGACTTTTCACAAGCAAGATTTTTCAAATAAAGCAATCTTGCAGTCAGAGATATCTGATGTTTACGCCATGGTAACTCATACAATCAAAGGCAAGGAAACATTATGTTAATTACATCAATAACCACGGCAAAGGTTTTGGCATAAAGCTACAGCCAAAAAAGGTTCTATGACAAGAAAAGATGAAGATCACCATAAGTGACAAATTCTATGTTCACGAAAACACATCTTGTCAGTCAAAGTACCCAGTGTCTAAGTCGCATATATCCTGTCAAACACAAAGGAGCATTATGTATTCCCAAACAAGTCATATACTAAAGTCATGGGCTAGAATACAAAATCCACTTGAAATGGATATTGTACTAGGAAATGATACAAATATCATAGGAAGCTAGATTTTAAAATGGCACCAATTCAAAGCTTGATGTATGTTATTACAAGAAATTAGTTACGAAGTATTCAAACTTCATTATAAAAAATTCAAAGCACTCTATTGGACCCCAGTAAGTTTGTCCAGTCATTGAATATAAACGCTTAATATATACAATCAACATTTATATATATAAAAAGACGCAAACACACTGGATCTTAGAATAACTAGAAATACAACTAATATAGTAGCTGGACGTAACCATTCATAAATGAAAGAAGGCATATAAAAATATAACAAGTTGGCATGTGAAAGTGTGGACGCACACGCCAAAAAGATAAAAATAAAAATACAAGTATGTAAAAGATATTAAAAAACAAATGAGAGCCAGTATTATCAATTTTAACAAAATTTATATATCAATAATGGCTACTATACTCCACAAAGGAGACATTAATTTCAGATTATAATTTCAAATTAAATATGTATAATCAATAATCAAAAAATCAATAATCAGAAAATATTAAAAGTATATCAAATTAATTAGGGCCTTTCTAATTAACTAGGGCCCATTAGAGCTGGTCGAAGATTGACCACAGAGTTCAGGCCTGGGGGTAAATGGGCCTTAAGTCTCAGTATCCACCTCAACTCAAAACTCTCCAAAGTGTTCAGATGGTCACCCTCCCTCCTATTAAAATCTACCACCTGCAGCACCTGGAATACAAAACTGTGCTGAGGGTGGCTGCTGCAGTGTAAAGCCAAGGCATTGTTAAGATTATTTTTCCTGATGTTATAGACATGGTTATATATTCGATCTCTTAGTCTCCGTGATGTTAGACCGACATAGTAACCATCACATAAGGTACAGGTGGCAAGGTAAATCACATTTTTCGTGTTGCAATTCGCATAGTGTGTTGGTAATATGTTCCTTTCCGTACCTGGAGGTGTAAAACCACAGCTTTTACAAATATAGTCACAATAAGGACATTTTGTGCACGGAAAAGTACCTGTTTTCACTAATGATCTAATATCAATAGATGTGTTAGTTAATTTCTCCTTACATAAAAGTCTCTTTATATTCATACAATTCATGTACCTAAAAGTCGGTTTTTCACTCACAACTTCTGAGACAGACCTATCTGAAAGTAGAATCTTCCAGTTGCTTCTTATTATATTAGTTAGATGCTGCACATCATTAGTGAACTTTATATCATAAGACGGAGCATTAGCCAGCTTCTTGTTAAAGCTATGGTAGTTAGCAAACTTTTTAGCCTGGGATCTAGGTCTGTTAGATAAAGGGTCTATTATTTCGTCAATCAATTTAATAGGATAGCCTCTTTCCATGAAGAGATTCGTCTGAGTTTCTGTTAGACTAAGAGTATCAGATCTATCACTACAAATTTTATCAATCCTACTCATCTGATTCTTTACGATATTTTGAAAAATATGTCGTGGATGTAGACTATCATAGTGAAGGATCCCATTCCTCCAGCAAGGTTTCCTGTAAAGTGTCGTCATTAACTTACAAAAATTATCCTTCTTGATGGTAATATCTAAGAAGTTCACATGATGATAAGAAAAATCATAACTAAATTTAAAGAACGAAGTGACACTATTCATATAGTTAATAAAGGAAATAAGACCATCTACATCACCATTCCATATAATTAGTATGTCGTCTACAAAGCGTCTGTATAGTACGACATTAGCAAATCTCAGATCATTGAATATAAATTCATTTTCCCATTCCAATACGACAAGGTTGGCATATGCATTAGCACAGGGGGTGCCCATGGCAACCCCCCATGTTTGTGCATACGCCACATTGTCGTAGAGGAAGACGTTGTTGTTCAAGACTAAGTCGAGAAGGCAGCATAGATTCATAATGTCACCATTGGGAATATCAAGATATGTCATATGACTTCTTATTGCGTCTAAACCATAATCATTAGGGATCTTAGTAAATAGACTCTCAATGTCTAGAGTCACTAATATAGTTCTATCTGTTATTTTATTGATTATCGTATTCAATTTCAAATCATCCAAGAGTTGATATGAGTCAAGAAGGATAGTAGGTACCTGCTTTACAAGAGCTCCTAGTTTAGTCTGCACATAGAGTGATGCATTGTAGGTGACCCAATGTTCACCTGACACAATAGGCCGTAAAGGTGGTGGATATACCTTCTTATGTAACCGGAGACCCTTGATAATTGGAATAAGAGGAAGCTCTACCAACAAGAAATCATACAAGGATTTGTCAATAGACCTAGTCATAAGCATGTCATAAAGTGTGTCATGGACATATCGCGTTAATGATGCTATTTGTGATTTATCAATCCTTTTATATGCAGTATCATTATTTAACATATTAAGCATTAGGTCATTATAGAAGGTTGCATCCATGGCTACAATCCCCTCCTTGTCAGCTGGTTTAAATACAAGCTGACAATCATTGCACATTATTTTTAGCTCCAACATTTCTTCCATATTAAGGTTCATAAAACATTCTTTTCATTGGGCTGTCATAATAAAGATAAAAATCACGTTATACGTTTTCAAAAAACAATCTACTACTGATGTAGTAGGTGGCATAAAAGTGCTTTTTCTTCTACAAATCAAGTTAGTATTGCTACCAAAATCGTCCATAGGACAGGACAGGTTGTCTCTAAACAATAACTTAAGGAATAGTTTCCTACAAAATTTACGTAACCCTATAAGGGTGTCAGAGATATTACTGTACTGAGAAGGAATAAATGATAAGCCCTTATTCAGGACATTCATAGCATTTCTCGAAAAAGTCTTAGATGACAAATTAAAAAATAAACAATTTATATTTCCATTCTTCATTTCTTCTTCGATGTTTCTGACCGTTTGTAGACAGTTCAGATCTTCGTTCTTCTTCTCTGCTCCTGCACATCCCCTGACAGTTTTCTTTTGCCTCTCCCCCGGCTGTTGGATCGAGCTCGCACTGCCTCTTTGTAAGGAAGGGGAAAATTCAAAGGCAAAGGTACTGTAGATTTATTAATAGAGGCTGTTGCTTTAGGTTTCGTACCCAGGTTAATCTGCTGAGCCAAACCTTGTTGATTACAAGGTAGTGAAGAGCCTGGAGTATCTGACATTATAGATGCTTCATTTAGCACATTCTCCACATACGATCCTATGTTAGACATGCTATTGTGTGCAACTGTAGGGGCTTCATTAATAGAAGTAGATGAGACATCCCTTCGGTTGTTGGATATGTGGGTAGATTGTGGATGGGTTCTCGGCCATACAAAAATCCGGCCGAGACAAAAATCCTCACAGTCACGTTTTAGTTTCTTTATTTTTATCTGCTCCAACTTGTTACTGTATAGAGACAATTGTCTGTTCATAGCTTGTATCTTAGCTTTACAGAATTCAGACTCATAAGTGGTGGTAAGCAAATTATACCGCTCCTCTACCTTACTCAATAACTCTGCTTCCAGCGGTGTAAAATAATCTAGTAATAGCTGGATATACTTGTAGCCAAACTCAATATTTAACTTCTGCCACTGTGAAGTAATTCTGGTTGGCTATCCCATAGGTCGGCATGCACAAAACGCAGCATGCCGCTGGGGATAACTTTAAAGTGCAGGCACGCTTGCAAGTGCCTTCTTTGCCACACTAGCCTATGCAGGCGGTACAGATCGTTTTCTAAAGTTCTCATATTCCCAAAGAATTCATGCATATTGTCATTATTAGTAGATGGACTTTTACATACTTCACCATTCAAATCCATGAGTAGCAGCGGATTTTCACGTTGATAGAAAAGGCAATTCCAGTTTTCATTGGAAGTGTTACTCACTGGGTTGTAGTCTAATTCAATGTTCTGTGCTTCCATCGCGTGATGACCGGTTAAGTAAAGAAACAAGGATAATAACTGCAGAAAACAATAGCCGATCACCCAAAGGTTTCTTGCATCAAGGTAAGAGAAGCAGTATTGAAGAAATTGCTTGAAACCACCACGATATAATCCAAGTAGCATTTAATGTAGAAGATAAAACAGGAACAAGCGCTTTCACGCAAACAAATTGCGCTTCATCAGGTTACAATCTTATAAAAACTTCCATTGTCTTTTATAGAAAAACCATTACCACAATTATCCAATTAATTAATCAATCTAGTTATAATCAATGAACATTTCCAAAAACTCATTAACAATAAAAAGTGAAATGATAATGCCTTTCACTACCTGATACATTATTTAAAAAGCAGCCCAGTGAGACTATCTGATATGTCAATGAATAAACATTTTTGGAGCTTTTACATTCAATAACATTAAATGCTAAAGTGCAAGAATATCCTAAATATCGGCATAGTGCCTCATTAAACCTATTCAGGAAACAATGCCCATATTTGGGAAGAAGGAAGTAATCCAAAGTGCAGCTTTACTCAACAATCTTAATGCTTATCTAAGGTGCATTCTCCGTGATACAATGTATCATTCATTTTCAATGAAAATGAAGAAATCAGGACTTATTCCGCGACCATCATAAAATAATCTATGATGGCCGAAACATAATAACACACAAAATATAGTAACAGTAATAAACAGTAGCCAATAATATAGAATGGATATTTAATATAAATACCCATTTCCAATATAGTTTAACTATTAGCATTTGTATACATCCTTAGTAATATGCAGAGAGGGTTCATTTCATCCCACTATGCTATCTAAGAGACTTTTCACAAGCAAGATTTTTCAAATAAAGCAATCTTGCAGTCAGAGATATCTGATGTTTACGCCATGGTAACTCATACAATCAAAGGCAAGGAAACATTATGTTAATTACATCAATAACCACGGCAAAGGTTTTAGCGTACAAACGCTACAGCCAAAAAAGGTTCTATGACAAGAAAAGATGAAGATCACCATAAGTGACAAATTCTATGTTCACGAAAACACATCTTGTCAGTCAAAGTACCCAGTGTCTAAGTCGCATATATCCCTGTCAAACACAAAGGAGCATTATGTATTCCCAAACAAGTCATATACTAAAGTCATGGGCTAGAATACAAAATCCACTTGAAATGGATATTGTACTAGGAAATGATACAAATATCATAGGAAGCTAGATTTTAAAATGGCACCAATTCAAAGCTTGATGTATGTTATTACAAGAAATTAGTTAAGTATTCAAACTTCATTATAAAAATTCAAAGCACTCTATTGGACCCCAGTAAGTTTGTCCAGTCATTGAATATAAACGCTTAATATATACAATCAACATTTATATATATAAAAAGCATAAACACACTGGATCTTAGAATAACTAGAAATACAACTAATATAGTAGCTGGACGTAACCATTCATAAATGAAAGAAGGCATATAAAAATATAACAAGTTGGCATGTGAAAGTGTGGGCCACTGCCCAAAAGATAAAAATAAAAATACAAGTATGTAAAAGATATTAAAAAACAAATGAGAGACAGTATTATCAATTTTAACAAAATTTATATATCAATAATGGCTACTATACTCCAGAAAGGAGACATTAATTTCAGATTATAATTTCAAATTAAATATGTATAATCAATAATCAAAAAATCAATAATCAGAAAATATTAAAAGTATATCAAATTAATTAGGGCCTTTCTAATTAACTAGGGCCCATTAGAGCTGGTCGAAGATTGACCACAGAGTTCAGGCCTGGGGGTAAATGGGCCTTAAGTCTCAGTATCCACCTCAACTCAAAACTCTCCAAAGTGTTCAGATGGTCACCCTCCCTCCTATTAAAATCTACCACCTGCAGCACCTGGAATACAAAACTGTGCTGAGGGTGGCTGCTGCAGTGTAAAGCCAAGGCATTGTTAAGATTATTTTTCCTGATGTTATAGACATGGTTATATATTCGATCTCTTAGTCTCCGTGATGTTAGACCGACATAGTAACCATCACATAAGGTACAGGTGGCAAGGTAAATCACATTTTTCGTGTTGCAATTGCATAGTGTGTTGGTAATATGTTCCTTTCCGTACCTGGAGGTGTAAAACCACAGCTTTTACAAATATAGTCACAATAAGGACATTTTGTGCACGGAAAAGTACCTGTTTTCACTAATGATCTAATATCAATAGATGTGTTAGTTAATTTCTCCTTACATAAAAGTCTCTTTATATTCATACAATTCATGTACCTAAAAGTCGGTTTTTCACTCACAACTTCTGAGACAGACCTATCTGAAAGTAGAATCTTCCAGTTGCTTCTTATTATATTAGTTAGATGCTGCACATCATTAGTGAACTTTATATCATAAGACGGAGCATTAGCCAGCTTCTTGTTAAAGCTATGGTAGTTAGCAAACTTTTTAGCCTGGGATCTAGGTCTGTTAGATAAAGGGTCTATTATTTCGTCAATCAATTTAATAGGATAGCCTCTTTCCATGAAGAGATTCGTCTGAGTTTCTGTTAGACTAAGAGTATCAGATCTATCACTACAAATTTTATCAATCCTGCTCATCTGATTCTTTACGATGTTTTGAAAAATATGTCGTGGATGTAGACTATCGTAGTGAAGGATCCCATTCCTCCAACAAGGTTTCCTGTAGAGTGTCGTCATTAGCTTACAAAAATTATCCTTCTTGATGGTAATATCTAAAAAGTTCACATGATGATAGGAAAAATCATAACTAAATTTAAAGAACGGAGTGACACTATTCATATAGTTAATAAAAGAAATAAGACCATCTACATCACCATTCCATGTAATTAGTATGTCGTCTACAAAACGTCTGTAAAGTACGACATTAGCAAACCTCAGATCATTGAATATAAATTCCTTTTCCCATTCCAATACGGCAAGGTTGGCATATGCATTAGCACAGGGGGTGCCCATGGCAACCCCCCATGTTTGTGCATACGCCACATTGTCGTAGAGGAAAACATTGTTGTTCAAGACTAAGTCCAGAAGGCAGCATAGATTCATAATGTCACCATTGGGAATACCAAGATATGTCATGTGACTTCTTATTGCGTCTAAACCATAATCATTAGGGATCTTAGTAAATAGACTCTCAATGTCTAGAGTCACTAATATAGTTCTATCTGTTATTTTATTGATTATCGTATTCAATTTCAAATCATCCAAGAGTTGATATGAGTCAAGAAGGATAGTAGGTACCTGCTTTACAAGAGCTCCTAGTTTAGTCTGCACATAGAGTGATGCATTGTAGGTGACCCAATGTTCACCTGACACAATAGGCCGTAAAGGTGGTGGATATACCTTCTTATGTAACTTCGGGAGACCCTTGATAATTGGAATAAGAGGAAGCTCTACCAACAAGAAATCATACAAGGATTTGTCAATAGACCTAGTCATAAGCATGTCATAAAGTGTGTCATGGACATATCGCGTTAATGATGCTATTTGTGATTTATCAATCCTTTTATATGCAGTATCATTATTTAACATATTAAGCATTAGGTCATTATAGAAAGTTGCATCCATGGCTACAATCCCCCCTCCCTTGTCAGCTGGTTTAAATACAAGCTGACAATCATTGCACATTATTTTTAGCTCCAACATTTCTTCCATATTAAGGTTCATAAAAACATTCTTTTTCATTGGGCTGTCATAATAAAGATAAAAATCACGTTCGCACGTTTTCAAAAAACAATCTACTACGGATGTAGTAGGTGGCATAAAAGTGCTTTTTCTTCTACAAATCAAGTTAGTATTGCTACCAAAATCGTCCATAGGACAGGACAGGTTGTCTCTAAACAATAACTTAAGGAATAGTTTCCTACAAAATTTACGTAACCCTATAAGGGTGTCAGAGGTATTGCTATATTGAGAAGGAATAAATGATAAGCCCTTATTCAGGACATTCATAGCATTTCTCGAAAAAGTCTTAGATGACAAATTAAAAAATAAACAATTTATATTTCCATTCTTCATTTCTTCTTCGATGTTTCTGACCGTTTGTAGACAGTTCAGATCTTCGTTCTTCTTCTCTGCTCCTGCACATCCCCTGACAGTTTTCTTTTGCCTCTCCCCCGGCTGTTGGATCGAGCTCGCACTGCCTCTTTGTAAGGAAGGGGAAAATTCAAAGGCAAAGGTACTGTAGATTTATTAATAGAGGCTGTTGCTTTAGGTTTCGTACCCAGGTTAATCTGCTGAGCCAAACCTTGTTGATTACAAGGTAGTGAAGAGCCTGGAGTATCTGACATCATAGATGCTTCACTTAACATATTCTCCACATACGATCCTGTGTTAGACATACTATTGTGTGCAACTGTAGGGGCTTCATTAATAGAAGTGGATAAAACATCCCTTTGGTTGTTGGATATGTGGGTAGATTGTAGATGGGTTCTCGGCCATACAAAAATCCGGCCGAGACAAAAATCCTCACAGTCACGTTTTAATTTCTTTATTTTTATCTGCTCCAACTTGTTACTGTATAGAGACAATTGTCTGTTCATAGCTTGTATCTTAGCTTTACAGAATTCAGACTCATATGTGGTGGTAAGCAAATTATACCGCTCCTCTACCTTACTCAATAACTCTGCTTCCAGCGGTGTAAAATAATCTAGTAATAGCTGGATATACTTGTAGCCAAACTCAATATTTAACTTCTGCCACTGTCGAAGTAATTCTGGTTGGCTATCCCCATAGGTCGGCATGCACAAAACGCGCATGCCGCGGGGGATAACTTTAAAGTGCAGGCACGCTTGCAAGTGCCTTCTTTGCCACACTAGCCTATGCAGGCGGTACAGATCGTTTTCTAAAGTTCTCATATTCCCAAAGAATTCATGCATATTGTCATTATTAGTAGATGGACTTTTACATACTTCACCATTCAAATCCATGAGTAGCAGCGGATTTTCACGTTGATAGAAAAGGCAATTCCAGTTTTCATTGGAAGTGTTACTCACTGGGTTGTAGTCTAATTCAATGTTCTGTGCTTCCATCGCGTGATGACCGGTTAAGTAAAGAAACAAGGATAATAACTGCAGAAAACAATAGCCGATCACCCAAAGGTTTCTTGCATCAAGGTAAGAGAAGCAGTATTGAAGAAATTGCTTGAAACCACCACGATATAATCCAAGTAGCATTTAATGTAGAAGATAAAACAGGAACAAGCGCTTTCACGCAAACAAATTGCGCTTCATCAGGTTACAATCTTATAAAAACTTCCATTGTCTTTTATAGAAAAACCATTACCACAATTATCCAATTAATTAATCAATCTAGTTATAATCAATGAACATTTCCAAAAACTCATTAACAATAAAAGTGAAATGATAATGCCTTTCACTACCTGATACATTATTTAAAAAGCAGCCCAGTGAGACTATCTGATATGTCAATGAATAAACATTTTGGAGCTTTTACATTCAATAACATTAAATGCTAAAGTGCAAGAATATCCTAAATATCGGCATAGTGCCTCATTAAACCTATTCAGGAAACAATGCCCATATTTGGGAAGAAGGAAGTAATCCAAAGTGCAGCTTTACTCAACAATCTTAATGCTTATCTAAGGTGCATTCTCCGTGATACAATGTATCATTCATTTTCAATGAAAATGAAGAAATCAGGACTTATTCCGACCATCATAAAATAATCTATGATGGCCGAAACATAATAACACACAAAATATAGTAACAGTAATAAACAGTAGCCAATAATATAGAATGGATATTTAATATAAATACCCATTTCCAATATAGTTTAACTATTAGCATTTGTATACATCCTTAGTAATATGCAGAGAGGGTTCATTTCATCCCACTATGCTATCTAAGAGACTTTTCACAAGCAAGATTTTTCAAATAAAGCAATCTTGCAGTCAGAGATATCTGATGTTTACGCCATGGTAACTCATACAATCAAAGGCAAGGAAACATTATGTTAATTACATCAATAACCACGGCAAAGGTTTTAGCGTACAAACGCTACAGCCAAAAAAGGTTCTATGACAAGAAAAGATGAAGATCACCATAAGTGACAAATTCTATGTTCACGAAAACACATCTTGTCAGTCAAAGTACCCAGTGTCTAAGTCGCATATATCCCTGTCAAACACAAAGGAGCATTATGTATTCCCAAACAAGTCATATACTAAAGTCATGGGCTAGAATACAAAATCCACTTGAAATGGATATTGTACTAGGAAATGATACAAATATCATAGGAAGCTAGATTTTAAAATGGCACCAATTCAAAGCTTGATGTATGTTATTACAAGAAATTAGTTACGAAGTATTCAAACTTCATTATAAAAAATTCAAAGCACTCTATTGGACCCCAGTAAGTTTGTCCAGTCATTGAATATAAACGCTTAATATATACAATCAACATTTATATATATAAAAAGCAAAACACACTGGATCTTAGAATAACTAGAAATACAACTAATATAGTAGCTGGACGTAACCATTCATAAATGAAAGAAGGCATATAAAAATATAACAAGTTGGCATGTGAAAGTGTGGACGCACACGCCAAAAAGATAAAAATAAAAATACAAGTATGTAAAAGATATTAAAAAACAAATGAGAGCCAGTATTATCAATTTTAACAAAATTTATATATCAATAATGGCTACTATACTCCACAAAGGAGACATTAATTTCAGATTATAATTTCAAATTAAATATGTATAATCAATAATCAAAAAATCAATAATCAGAAAATATTAAAAGTATATCAAATTAATTAGGGCCTTTCTAATTAACTAGGGCCCATTAGAGCTGGTCAAGATTGACCACAGAGTTCAGGCCTGGGGTAAATGGGCCTTAAGTCTCAGTATCCACCTTAGCTCAAAGCTCTCCAAAGTGTTCAAATGGTCACCCTCCCTCCTATTGAAATCTACCACCTGCAGCACCTGGAATACAAAACTGTGCTGAGGGTGGGTGCTGCAGTGTAAAGCCAAGGCATTATTAAGATTATTTTTCCTGATGTTATAGACATGGTCATATATTCGATCTCTTAGTCTCCGTGATGTCAGACCGACATAGTAACCATCACATAAGGTACAGGTGGCAAGGTAAATCACATTTTCGTGTTGCAATTGCATAGTGTGATGGTAATATGTTCCTTACCGTACCTGGAGGTGTAAAACCACAGCTTTTACAAATATAGTCACAATAAGGACATTTTGTGCACGGAAAAGTACCTGTTTTCACTAATGATCTAATATCAATAGATGTGTTAGTTAATTTCTCCTTACATAAAAGTCTCTTTATATTCATACAATTCATGTACCTAAAAGTCGGTTTTCACTCACAACTTCTGAGACAGACCTATCTGAAAGTAGAATCTTCCAGTTGCTTCTTATTATATTAGTTAGATGCTGCACATCATTAGTGAACTTTATATCATAAGACGGAGCATTAGCCAGCTTCTTGTTAAAGCTATGGTAGTTAGCAAACTTTTTAGCCTGGGATCTAGGTCTGTTAGATAAAGGGTCTATTATTTCGTCAATCAATTTAATAGGATAGCCTCTTTCCATGAAGAGATTCGTCTGAGTTTCTGTTAGACTAAGAGTATCAGATCTATCACTACAAATTTTATCAATCCTACTCATCTGATTCTTTACGATATTTTGAAAAATATGTCGTGGATGTAGACTATCGTAGTGAAGGATCCCATTCCTCCAGCAAGGTTTCCTGTAGAGTGTCGTCATTAGCTTACAAAAATTATCCTTCTTGATGGTAATATCTAAAAAGTTCACATGATGATAGGAAAAATCATAACTAAATTTAAAGAACGGAGTGACACTATTCATATAGTTAATGAAAGAAATAAGACCATCTACATCACCATTCCATATAATTAGTATGTCGTCTACAAAACGTCTGTAAAGTACGACATTAGCAAATCTCAGATCATTGAATATAAATTCCTTTTCCCATTCCAATACGACAAGGTTGGCATATGCATTAGCACAGGGGGTGCCCATGGCAACCCCCCATGTTTGTGCATACGCCACATTGTCGTAGAGGAAGACGTTGTTGTTCAAGACTAAGTCGAGAAGGCAGCATAGATTCATAATGTCACCATTGGGAATATCAAGATATGTCATATGACTTCTTATTGCGTCTAAACCATAATCATTAGGGATCTTAGTAAATAGACTCTCAATGTCTAGAGTCACTAATATAGTTCTATCTGTTATTTTATTGATTATCGTATTCAATTTCAAATCATCCAAGAGTTGATATGAGTCAAGAAGGATAGTAGGTACCTGCTTTACAAGAGCTCCTAGTTTAGTCTGCACATAGAGTGATGCATTGTAGGTGACCCAATGTTCACCTGACACAATAGGCCGTAAAGGTGGTGGATATACCTTCTTATGTAACTTCGGGAGACCCTTGATAATTGGAATAAGAGGAAGCTCTACCAACAAGAAATCATACAAGGATTTGTCAATAGACCTAGTCATAAGCATGTCATAAAGTGTGTCATGGACATATCGCGTTAATGATGCTATTTGTGATTTATCAATCCTTTTATATGCAGTATCATTATTTAACATATTAAGCATTAGGTCATTATAGAAAGTTGCATCCATGGCTACAATCCCCCCTCCCTTGTCAGCTGGTTTAAATACAAGCTGACAATCATTGCACATTGTTTTTAGCTCCAACATTTCTTCCATATTAAGGTTCATAAAAACATTCTTTTTCATTGGGCTGTCATAATAAAGATAAAAATCACGTTCGCACGTTTTCAAAAAACAATCTACTACGGATGTAGTAGGTGGCATAAAAGTGCTTTTTCTTCTACAAATAAAGTTAGTATTGCTACCAATATCGTCCATAGGACAGGACAGGTTGTCCCTAAACAATAACTTAAGGGATAGTTTCCTACAAAATTTACGTAACCCTATAAGGGTGTCAGAGATATTACTATATTGAGAAGGAATAAATGATAAGCCCTTATTCAGGACATTCATAGCATTTCTCGAAAAAGTCTTAGATGACAAATTAAAAAATAGACAATTTATATTTCCATTCTTCATTTCTTCTTCGATGTTTCTGACCGTTTGCAGATAGTTCAGATCTTCGTTCTTCTTCTCTGCTCCTGCACATCCCCTGACAGTTTTCTTTTGCCTCTCCCCCGGCTGTTGGATCGAGCTCGCACTGCCTCTTTGTAAGGAAGGGGAAAATTCAAAGGCGAAGGTACTGTGGGTTTGTTAATAGAGGCTGTTGCTTTAGATTTCGTACCCAGGTTAATCTGCTGGGCCAAACCTTGTTGATTACAAGGTAGTGAAGAGCCTGGAGTATCTGACATCATAGATGCTTCACTTAACATATTCTCCACATACGATCCTGTGTTAGACATACTATTGTGTGCAACTGTAGGGGCTTCATTAATAGAAGTGGATAAAACATCCCTTTGGTTGTTGGATATGTGGGTAGATTGTAGATGGGTTCTCGGCCATACAAAAATCCGGCCGAGACAAAAATCCTCACAGTCACGTTTTAATTTCTTTATTTTTATCTGCTCCAACTTGTTACTGTATAGAGACAATTGTCTGTTCATAGCTTGTATCTTAGCTTTACAGAATTCAGACTCATATGTGGTGGTAAGCAAATTATACCGCTCCTCTACCTTACTCAATAACTCTGCTTCCAGCGGTGTAAAATAATCTAGTAATAGCTGGATATACTTGTAGCCAAACTCAATATTTAACTTCTGCCACTGTCGAAGTAATTCTGGTTGGCTATCCCCATAGGTCAGCATGCACAAAACGCGCATGCCGCGGGGGATAACTTTAAAGTTCAGGCACGCTTGCAAGTGCCTTCTTTGCCACACTAGCCTATGCAGGCGGTACAGATCGTTTTCTAAAGTTCTCATATTCCCAAAGAATTCATGCATATTGTCATTATTAGTAGATGGACTTTTACATACTTCACCATTCAAATCCATGAGTAGCAGCGGATTTTCACGTTGATAGAAAAGGCAATTCCAGTTTTCATTGGAAGTGTTACTCACTGGGTTGTAGTCTAATTCAATGTTCTGTGCTTCCATCGCGTGATGACCGGTTAAGTAAAGAAACAAGGATAATAACTGCAGAAAACAATAGCCGATCACCCAAAGGTTTCTTGCATCAAGGTAAGAGAAGCAGTATTGAAGAAATTGCTTGAAACCACCACGATATAATCCAAGTAGCATTTAATGTAGAAGATAAAACAGGAACAAGCGCTTTCACGCAAAACAAATTGCGCTTCATCAGGTTACAATCTTATAAAACTTCCATTGTCTTTTATAGAAAAACCATTACCACAATTATCCAATTAATTAATCAATCTAGTTATAATCAATGAACATTTCCAAAAACTCATTAACAATAAAAAGTGAAATGATAATGCCTTTCACTACCTGATACATTATTTAAAAAGCAGCCCAGTGAGACTATCTGATATGTCAATGAATAAACATTTTTGGAGCTTTTACATTCAATAACATTAAATGCTAAAGTGCAAGAATATCCTAAATATCGGCATAGTGCCTCATTAAACCTATTCAGGAAACAATGCCCATATTTGGGAAGAAGGAAGTAATCCAAAGTGCAGCTTTACTCAACAATCTTAATGCTTATCTAAGGTGCATTCTCCGTGATACAATGTATCATTCATTTTCAATGAAAATGAAGAAATCAGGACTTATTCCGTCGACCATCATAAAATAATCTATGATGGCCGAAACATAATAACACACAAAATATAGTAACAGTAATAAACAGTAGCCAATAATATAGAATGGATATTTAATATAAATACCCATTTCCAATATAGTTTAACTATTAGCATTTGTATACATCCTTAGTAATATGCAGAGAGGGTTCATTTCATCCCACTATGCTATCTAAGAGACTTTTCACAAGCAAGATTTTTCAAATAAAGCAATCTTGCAGTCAGAGATATCTGATGTTTACGCCATGGTAACTCATACAATCAAAGGCAAGGAAACATTATGTTAATTACATCAATAACCACGGCAAAGGTTTTAGCGTACAAACGCTACAGCCAAAAAAGGTTCTATGACAAGAAAAGATGAAGATCACCATAAGTGACAAATTCTATGTTCACGAAAACACATCTTGTCAGTCAAAGTACCCAGTGTCTAAGTCGCATATATCCCTGTCAAACACAAAGGAGCATTATGTATTCCCAAACAAGTCATATACTAAAGTCATGGGCTAGAATACAAAATCCACTTGAAATGGATATTGTACTAGGAAATGATACAAATATCATAGGAAGCTAGATTTTAAAATGGCACCAATTCAAAGCTTGATGTATGTTATTACAAGAAATTAGTTACGAAGTATTCAAACTTCATTATAAAAAATTCAAAGCACTCTATTGGACCCCAGTAAGTTTGTCCAGTCATTGAATATAAACGCTTAATATATACAATCAACATTTATATATATAAAAAGACGCAAACACACTGGATCTTAGAATAACTAGAAATACAACTAATATAGTAGCTGGACGTAACCATTCATAAATGAAAGAAGGCATATAAAAATATAACAAGTTGGCATGTGAAAGTGTGGGCCTCGCCAAAAAAAGATAAAAATAAAAATACAAGTATGTAAAAGATATTAAAAAACAAATGAGAGCCAGTATTATCAATTTTAACAAAATTTATATATCAATAATGGCTACTATACTCCACAAAGGAGACATTAATTTCAGATTATAATTTCAAATTAAATATGTATAATCAATAATCAAAAAATCAATAATCAGAAAATATTAATAGTATATCAAATTAATTAGGGCCTTTCTAATTAACTAGGGCCCATTAGAGCTGGTCGAAGATTGACCACAGAGTTCAGGCCTGGGGGTAAATGGGCCTTAAGTCTCAGTATCCACCTCAACTCAAAACTCTCCAAAGTGTTCAGATGGTCACCCTCCCTCCTATTAAAATCTACCACCTGCAGCACCTGGAATACAAAACTGTGCTGAGGGTGGCTGCTGCAGTGTAAAGCCAAGGCATTGTTAAGATTATTTTTCCTGATGTTATAGACATGGTCATATATTCGATCTCTTAGTCTCCGTGATGTTAGACCGACATAGTAACCATCACATAAGGTACAGGTGGCAAGGTAAATCACATTTTTCGTGTTGCAATTCGCATAGTGTGTTGGTAATATGTTCCTTTCCGTACCTGGAGGTGTAAAACCACAGCTTTTACAAATATAGTCACAATAAGGACATTTTGTGCACGGAAAAGTACCTGTTTTCACTAATGATCTAATATCAATAGATGTGTTAGTTAATTTCTCCTTACATAAAAGTCTCTTTATATTCATACAATTCATGTACCTAAAAGTCAGTTTTTCACTCACAACTTCTGAGACAGACCTATCTGAAAGTAGAATCTTCCAGTTGCTTCTTATTATATTAGTTAGATGCTGCACATCATTAGTGAACTTTATATCATAAGACGGAGCATTAGCCAGCTTCTTGTTAAAGCTATGGTAGTTAGCAAACTTTTTAGCCTGGGATCTAGGTCTGTTAGATAAAGGGTCTATTATTTCGTCAATCAATTTAATAGGATAGCCTCTTTCCATGAAGAGATTCGTCTGAGTTTCTGTTAGACTAAGAGTATCAGATCTATCACTACAAATTTTATCAATCCTACTCATCTGATTCTTTACGATATTTTGAAAAATATGTCGTGGATGTAGACTATCGTAGTGAAGGATCCCATTCCTCCAGCAAGGTTTCCTGTAGAGTGTCGTCATTAGCTTACAAAAATTATCCTTCTTGATGGTAATATCTAAAAAGTTCACATGATGATAGGAAAAATCATAACTAAATTTAAAGAACGGAGTGACACTATTCATATAGTTAATGAAAGAAATAAGACCATCTACATCACCATTCCATATAATTGGTATGTCGTCTACAAAACGTCTGTGAAGTACGACATTAGCAAATCTCAGATCATTGAATATAAATTCCTTTTCCCATTCCAATACGACAAGGTTGGCATATGCATTAGCACAGGGGGTGCCCATGGCAACCCCCCATGTTTGTGCATACGCCACATTGTCGTAGAGGAAAACATTGTTGTTCAAGACTAAGTCCAGAAGGCAGCATAGATTCATAATGTCACCATTGGGAATACCAAGATATGTCATGTGACTTCTTATTGCGTCTAAACCATAATCATTAGGGATCTTAGTAAATAGACTCTCAATGTCTAGGGTCACTAATATAGTTCTATCTGTTATTTTATTGATTGTCGTATTCAATTTCAAATCATCCAAGAGTTGATATGAGTCAAGAAGGATAGTAGGTACCTGCTTTACAAGAGCTCCTAGTTTAGTCTGCACATAGAGTGATGCATTGTAGGTGACCCAATGTTCACCTGACACAATAGGTCGTAAAGGTGGTGGATATACCTTCTTATGTAACTTCGGGAGACCCTTGATAATTGGAATAAGAGGAAGCTCTACCAACAAGAAATCATACAAGGATTTGTCAATAGACCTAGTCATAAGCATGTCATAAAGTGTGTCATGGACATATCGCGTTAATGATGCTATTTGTGATTTATCAATCCTTTTATACCAGGCTGATCAAGAAAACAGTGATGGTTATTTGCTTGTCTGTTGCCAGGATCCATCAGATCGTGCATGCATTGAAGCCCTTGAACAACAAGTATCAGTATAACACTGTCATAGTTCATGCCTGTATCAATAACTTGTGGTGTTCCTCCCTGAACTATTTGAGCAGTGACATGTTGGGGCTCTCAGATTGTGTGTCCAAGGCAGCATTCTACCTTCTCCATGGAGGGTACAGTGATATGAGCAAAAAATAATTGACTTCAATAATTGGCTTAGGTTTTGGTGTCATTCAAAGAAGGTCTACTGTTTGTCAGCCTGGGAGTGTATGAGTGACACACCATGCTGCTTTGCCTGGGATGGTCTGCACCTGTCCCCTCTTGGCTTTCAATTATTGGAAAGACATTGCCCACCTCCGTAGTGCCTTTTTTAGGCAATGCCAACCTGATAAACCTACCAACATAATGAAATAAGCAAAAGAAAATATGAAGGTGTTACTGATGCCAAGAGCCTAAACAAGAAATTCTACTCCCTAAAAGTCCTTCTCACACTGGAGGACATTGACATCTGGAAGTGACTGAGACATAACATAAACTATCAGAGAGCACTCTGAGTTTGAAGGGCTGCAAAGTATTCCACACATTTAGAACAGCTACTGTGCAGCAGGGTAAAACAGGTGAAAGTGTTTCCATCTGCATCCAGAAGAGACTCACATCAAGGCTGGTAAAGCAGCATGATGCACTAGATGGACACTTCATGTCCAAATAATCAGTAGAAAGGTCTCATAGCATATATATATATATATATATATATATATATATATATATATATATACATATTAGCTAGCTACAGAATTCCCTGTATGACACAAGAAAGACACAACACTGAACTATAAAATACCATTTTCTTATGTGCTCTAAGCTATAAAACTATAGATTTGGAAAGATACACCACCACTAGTACATTGGATCTTGTCCTTACTAATATGGGAACATCTTGCACTGACCCTTGCATATCTTCATTACTTGTTAGGTGTGACCATAAAGCAGTCCCCGTCAAAATAAAATTGAAACCAGATATCCCTTCTACCCAATGTACCTTTAGAAACTTCTTTACAACAAACTACCTACTACTAAGTGATACACTGACAAGTTTCGAATCCTTTCAAGCCTAGTTAACTCCACTGAATATGCAGAAATATACACCAACACACTATATCAGCATGTAAGCAGCTGCATAGACACAATTGTACTCTATAGCAACAAGTGCAGGGCAAACCACAGAAACAAACCCGCATGGTGGAACCATAATATTAACAAGCATTCTAATAAAAAGAAAATAAATTTGACCAAAAGTTAAAAGAGTAATTCCCAGACACTGAATTAAAAAAAAATTCAGGAGCTTAATTAAATCTACCAAAGTCAAGTCTGAGGCTACAACAGCTACTCAAGCCAAAGACAACCATGAGATATTTTTTAGTTGTGTTTGTAATCTGAAAAGCACAATGCAGCAATGTACTAAGCTGATTGTGAACAATGTTAAGTATGCTGAGACTGAAGGTATAGTAAGCTTACTAGCTGATAACTTTAACCCTCTCCCAACTGCATCTTTCCCTCAAGATATACCTGAAACTGGGACTTCCAAGATGACTGCACACTTAGTGACAGCTTAATTTCAGCTCTTCCAGTGTGAAAGCAGAAACTCAAAAAAGACAGCCAATTTGTCTTTTGGGGTAAATTTCAGTTACTGGCTAGTAAGTACACTGCCTGGATGCTAGGAAAGAAAAAATTTAGAGAACCTAAAAGAAAATTAATCACAAAAGATGAGGAGAAAACATTGGCTGGGAAAAATCCTGCAGCTGTTCAGCAAAAATCAGTTCAGGTTCTAGCTTTGGTGCAAGACATGACTTCCAGTAATCTATAGAAAAAAAAAAGTCAAGTGTGCTCAGAGCTGATAAAAATAACTGAAACTCTAAAGGCATATATCAACTAAAATAACAAAAGACTGAAAAATAATCCTTAAACAGATATCCAGGGGAGCTGATAAAGCTGCAAAAATCAGAGGTCAAAATGAAGAAAAAGGCTGGCAGAATGAGACTGCTCAAGAAGAGATTCTAAATATGGTAGAATTAGAAGACAGAGAGCATATAGGAAAAGCTGAGATTTACTGCTGTGCCAGAAAAAACTGGAAGGAACAGACTGTATTAATTTTCTGAAGACACAAATAAGTAACTGGCCTGGTATTCTACAGCAGGACCTGTTAATTGAAAGGGCACATCCTGTATGCTCCAAACCTGGCCATTAGAAAGCGGCCAATACCTTTAATAGCAAAGATGCAATCCAATCAGCAAAAAGAGTTAATTCTGACAAAACTGTGGCAGAAGGACACAGTACTAAAAGCTGGAGACAGTAGAATGTTTGTGTAAAATGATTACTCAGGCAGTAGAAGAGTAAATTTATTCCAGCAATCAGGGAATGTCCAAAAATAGGTGTTAGAGATTCAAGCTGCTATACCATGCTATCTTTAGAATATTTTCCCTGGAGAGTCAAAGTCATTTTTCGATGCAGAATATGCTAAGGAGGAAATATTAAAGTTTGTCTAACAAAAAGTGAGCTATCAAACACAAGGGGACTCTGCTTCTTATTCTTCTCATAATAAAGCTCATAGAGAGACTATGCCAGCAATGTTCCAAAGGAAAAAGCTTGAGAGACAGAAAGAAATACACTATAGTTGACTAGAAGAACCAGGGGCACATTAGAAATGAACCAGAGACTGGATTTGGGAGACAGACATCAGTATGAAGAAAACCATCAGCTCAGAAATTAATGAATAAATAAATGTGAGTTTACAAAGCATTGATTACATTTGTAAACATGCCAAACGAGAAAACCTGGAAGTATTTGACTTTGTTAAACTTGTAGGGGACTCCAAAACATATGCTTTACTTTATTTCATTAATGTATGGAAAAAAATTAAGGAGATGGGAATAGGAAGGAAAGAGTTAAGTGTAAGTAAAACAAATTCTGTTCTTTACAGTATTTTATTAAAACATGACATATGCTAAATGCTATACAGTAAAGCTTTTCAGTTATTTTTGGGTGTAATAGGGATACCAAAGTAAACAGGTGTCCCTTTTTTCCTTCTTTCATTTTTTTGTTTAATTGAAAGAAATATATGCACTGCATTGTAAAAAGAGAAGAAAGCCTGGACAAAAGGCATGATATAAGTAAAACTGATATGCTTTTTCTTGATTTTCATATGGAAATGACAGAATTAATGCCCTTGGCTTGATCTAATAAGTATTAAGAGGAAGCAAGTAAACATAAGATCACTGAATATAGTGAAAACTTTTCTTCTAGCAAATAAATGTTCATAGTTCAACATGAGAACTTAGTAGAGGAAGGTGACTGTGTATCTGGTTATCATATTTCTATAGAGACAATCTGATAAGGGGCAATAAAACAGAATACTTTCTTACTTTCGATGGCTAGGAGATGATGTTTTCTGAAAGCACTCAAGTTGTTTTCTACATCTGGGAGATGAATAAAGATAAGAAAAAAAACAGACAGCAGTTAATGTAAGCAGAAGTACAGAATGTGCCATGTGTTTTAGCAAGGATAACTTTCATTATATGTTAATTCAGTCCTGTGAGTGTGGTTGCCAATCTGGGAAACTTGTTTCTATTAGGAGGGTTAAACTTCATTATTTGAAGATGTGTATTGTTGTGTGCATTTGTATTAAGTTAATGAGCTCTGGGGATGTTCTGGGGGGATGTTTATTTTTTGTTTGAGAGTTTTCATTACAATTAAAAAGTCTTGTAAGATGTGACATAGGCTCAAATGGATATGACAAGAAACAACTGTAAATAGTATAAACCTTCCAAACATTAATGTAGTATGTAATACAAAAGCTGAAACCAGATATTAAAAAAAGTTATTATACATAACAGGTGGGAATAATAATTTCTTATCATAATGATAACCCCTTCCATATTATCTTTAATTGTAAATAGTCTGGCAGATATATATAAAAGTAGTAAACTATATTAAAAATTCAAAGTGCAAATTGGTATGCTACAGGAGACACATTTGGAAAGAATAAGCATGTAATTTGATAAAGAAAGGATTTTAGGACTGTTATTTAGTGGAATATCTGGAACAAAGGAAACAGAGAGTACGTACATTAATTATCAGAGCAGATCCAACAGTCATAGAATAGGAGGAAAAGATGATATGCTAGATTTGTAGTACTAAGGGGCTATTGGCAAGTGAACGGGATTATGTTGGCATGTATTTATATTACAGTTAAAACTGCTACAATGGAGCTTAAGAAAATTCTACAAGAGATTATCAGCTTACAGCATGGAATATTACTTCTAGGTGGAGACTAAAATTTGATTTGCAATAGTGAGGATGCATCTGAGGTGAGGTCTAGAAGAGAAATATAACAAAACATAACAAAAAATGTACATTTTTGAAGACATTTATGAAAATATTTGGTATGGAATATATGAATTCAGTAGTAGAAGTTTAGAGGGAATTTACATATTATTCCCCAAGTGGCAAACAATGTGCTATGCTAGATAGAAAATTATATTTCACAGGAACATTTGCATTTAATTGAAAGTTTTGATACATATCTAATAACTATTTCAGATCACACACCAGTATTAACTAAAATAAAAATGCAGGGTAATGAAATAAAAATAAGATACTGGCGTGTTCCGTCCTGTTTGCTCAAACAGAGAGAAATTTTAGGAATAGATAGTGGAAATTATTTGGGAGATATTAGGGAAGACAGAAATTTCTTCTCAAAATATAGATAGGGAGTGGTATGAAATTAAAATGGAGTTTAAAAATAGGGTGAAAATACAAGAAAAAGAGGTATGATTAATAACTTACAAGAATTATTTAGAGGGACTAACAAACATTAAAGTATTGCAGAATAGGGGGAATCTCACAGAAAAAGAAGATGTGCAATTACAGAGTGCTAAAGAGAAAATAAGGGACTACCTTGATAATATGCATGAGTTTAGAAAGATGACTGTTAAACAACTGTTTTTTGATAGCTCAAGAGCACAAAAAGTTTTAGCACAACAGCTCAGGTAACAGAAAGTAGAACGGGTTATTGACAAGCTTAGGGAGCCTATAACATGGAAAATAAGCAGGGATCATACAGAGTTTTTAGAAATACTTTGGAGCATTTTTGAAAATCTGTACAAAACAGAGAAATGTGGAAATCAAGAAAACGTACAAATGGAAATGTTTATGGAAGAATTAAATATGCCAATGTTTGAGGTAGATTAGGCTCAATTACTAACAGGATAGGAACGCATGAGATAAAAATGGTGATGTATGATCAATCTACAGGAAAGTCTCTAGGAATAGATGGTATTCCTATGGAAATTTGGAAGCTAGGAGGGAAGAAAGTGAAAGATCTGGAAGGTTTTGCTTAATGGTATTTTAAAAGGAGAAGGAACACCAACATCCTAGAAGAAAGCAGTGGTGGCTGTAATATCTAAAGATGGTAAAGATCCCTCAGACCCAGCTTCATACAGGCCCATTTCAATTATAAACCATGATTATAAAGTGTTTTGTCTATAATGGCTAAAAGAATGACAAAGGTGATGCCAAAATTGATAAATATGGTAATGGTTAGACATACCCGATACTGCAATCATGTAGTCTGATGTAATAGGCATCACAAGGGATCACGCCCACCCAGTGTGAGTGACAAATGTAAGCACAAATGTCAGTGAGCGAGCGGGTGTAAGCGTGTCTGTCTACCAGTATGCCAGTAGTGCACTGTTAAAGAAATGTGGAGTCTAAACGAATATAAGGAGCTGTAACCAGAGGTCAGCAGTGCTTAACACCGTGCAAACCAAGGCACAACCGCTCCCACCTGCTGGAATGTGCCATACCCACTCCGTATCCAAAGGCGTTGTTCAGGCCACAAACAAAGAACTGTCCTTTGCATGTGTTGGTAGCAATACCCTGCACACACAGCTCATGTGAATAACCAATACACCATGGCATATGTACAGACAATAGACAGTACCACACACATACCATACAGCACAGTTATCCAACAGTATAGCAATGTACTGGCAGATATGTCTGGACCACTGATGTTTGCAGACCTGGCCGTCCTGTGTTTCAGTGTGTGAGAATGCCCAGTATGACTGTTACGCATGTTGTCGACTGACGTTACCATCATACCTTCATGTGTTTGAGCATGCCAAGTATGGACAACTGGATCACATGTGTCACATGTCCAGACAGTCAGTACTGTGGTGCCGACCCCTGCGTTGTACACCAACAGGTGGCATGCTGTGTCTGCAGGGTAGCTAACGGTCATGTGGCATTGACAGTTGCTACATTTCTGCACAGCGTGGGGGGACATCCAACTGTATCCACAGTCCTACACAGCACCGGGGGTGGTGCACATGACTCTCATATGTGTATGTTGGAAGGGGGGCACAGCTGACAGTTGTACACATTTGCCACTGCTGTACTGGTATGCCAGGTGCTCCATTTCAGTGTGTGGACCTACCTAAATTGCTGGTTGGAGGCATACCAGTGTACGTCAGATCCTAGCTTTAATTACCAGCATAGTGGTGTCGGACATCCTAGCCTTCACAACCTACATTCAACTGCCTGGCCTGCTGTAGTCTGTGTGTCTGTGGGGTTGGGGTCATTCATTGGGCATATCCAGAGGCCATTGTATAGCATTTGTCTGTATTGGTCTACACCTGTCCAGCTGTATGAGACTTGTGTGGGCTGTATGGACACACATGATGTTCAGCCCATAACCTGCAGTGGGTTAGGACACCCTGTGAACTACTGGCTACTATTGTGACCCCGGTATGTGCTACAGATGTCATGGTGCCACTATGGACATGTACTGTCTGCTGCCCTAACAGTCAGCCACCAAATTCCCTTGTATGCTCACATCCATACCACAGCAACGGGTAAATACATATTCTAATACAACTGCCAATTGTTAGGTCAATTGACTTACCTTGGGAGTGTTCCAGACCTGAGGACGGTGCTGGAGGGCTGCCTATGTCGGATGCACACAGTGCACTTCCTATACATGGCTGAGCACAGGTAGTGTCATGTTTGGCATCCATTGTACTGTCTGTGCGAATCAGAGAGGGTGAAATCCCTGGGTACCTACTGTGTCAGTGCATATGCCATGTGTTGCCTCTGTGCCAAGGGCAGGTCATACTGGGCCCAGCTCAGGTAGTTCCTCCTCCAAGTCACACTGTGCCTGTACAGGCCTTGGCATTGGTGGTGGGTTGTGTGGCCCTGCCCCATGACATTCCTGCTGCAACTGTTACTGCAGGATCAGATTGTATAGCATAGCACATACCATAACAATTTGGGTGCATGTAGCTGGTGAATACTGCAGGGCTCCATCGGATGTGTCCAGACACCAGAACCATGACCTGAGCATCCCAAACACATGCTCAATTATATGTCTTGCCTGTGCATCTGCCTCATTATGGTGTGATTGTTCAGGTGTGTGTGCCCTGCTGATGGGTATCATCAGCCATGACTCCAGTGGTTACCCAGCATCCCCCACAAGGAGACTGTAGGGGATGTCCATATTGGCAAAGGTGTGGTACAGCTGCGTCAGATGCCATATATCGGAATCGTCATAGCTTCCAGGGCAGACAGCACACACATTCAGTTTAATACCCTGGCCATCGCATATGGTCTAGCTGTTGGAGGGTATGCCCCTGCAGTTAATGTAGGCCCTACCCCACTCACCAGGTGGTGCTTTGATTCATACATGCGTGCAGGCTATAGCACCCAAGTACCCCAGGGTAGACAGCCATGTGGTGGAAGAGATGCATACTGCTGGTCTACAAATCACGTGTGTTGAGGACATGTATGTGCTCACTAGCATGTGTTGACATGGCGTCTGTGAACTGGTGCAATACTCTGGATGCAGATGCCTGTGAGATCCCCATGATATCCCCAGTTGTGCTTTGGGAGGTACCTGTGGCTAGTATACCTAGGCCAACACACACCGTGGTATCCACTGTGATAGGTTTCCCTCGGCCTGTTCGATGTGTCAGGTGTGGCCGGCACAGCTCAACAAGCTGCTGTAGGAGGTCTCTGTCCACTCCATAGTGCTCCACTATCTCCAGCTCATGTAGCGCCTGGTAAGTTACCCTGGGTCTGTAAAGTCTTATGTCACCTCACTAAGGGTTGTTTGGCAGCATACACATCCTCACCACCCTCAGCCTCCTGCACATGTTGGTCTATGTTGCCTGCTGCAACCCTTTTCATTTGGTTGGACTGTGTTGTGAAATGTCCCCGCATGTATACACCGGTGGTGCAGAGTGTGGAAGAAACCTGTCTGTGTGGTGCTTGCTCACATTACCGTAGTGTTCTGGTGTGGGCTGGCCATGTAATCTGCTGATTGTGCTGATCATCACCTGTTTGTGCAGCCTGTTCACCTTGACTACTCCACTACTGCTGTTGTCCCTCCCAATTTCACCAGGCAGGTATAGACACACCCCTAGCTTAGGCGTGCTAAAGCAGGAGCAATCCCGAGGCCCAGGTCTCCAATGTACGTACAGTATGCCTGACCCCCCTCCCATGCTTTCATCTATATTCGAGCCCTGCACCCAGCTATCTACACACATACACTCCTGGGATCTGCATCACACCCTGGGGATAAACGGGATTCACTATTGTCAACCTCATCTGCATAGTATAGTCTTCTAATGCATAGTTATATGACCCATACCGACCCTCCAAATTAATAACCACTGCTTACTGTCACTCAGATCCATACACAACTGGTTAAAGGTGCCTTACTATCACCGTATTCGATGTCCCTTGGTCTTCCCAGCAACAAAATAACTGGTGTCTACAAAACTAGAACCCGGGACCCTGCACATCACAGACGATGTGCTTTACCACTACGTCATGGCAGATATGCATGCATTAGAGGTGATCACTTGCAGATCATCCAGCACATTCAATAGTGCTAATGTCCACATACATATATGTATATATCTATGTCTATCTATCTATATCAACATATATTATATATATTATATATATATATATATATATATATATATATATATATATACATACATACATATATATATATATATATATATATATATATATATATATATGCATACATACATACATACACACACACACACACATATACATATACACACACATACGTAGATATTGCATTTATATCACAACAGCGGGCCACATGACACCAAAGCATTAGACAAGAATGAAAAGGAAACCACATGTGCCACCTGCATTATGTAGTGGTGTTACTATCAAGGCAAGTGTGTTTCATTGCGTCACATGGGTCAGACTGTATTAAGGGTAAGAGTAGGGCTGCTGACATTTACTCACCAGACCTATTGGCGAATGTATGTGTTTTCAACCCAGTGTCTTGGCCGATTATGTAATCTGTGGACACTATATAGGAAAACAACAAAACACACTCAACACATCCTGAAGCTAGCCACCCACAGATACCAACACATAGGGTATGACTGCCAAATACACACACCTGTCATGCCTTGGAATTGAGCACCTACCTATCTATTCTATCACACTACAGCATTATGCAGTAACAGAACGCGCTACTGAGATTACTGGATCACAGCACTCCCAGAGGCATACGTCTAGGTGGGTGTCATCATCAGCAAAGACAAAGACGCCGATAGGGATTGTACGGAGAGTGAGCTGTCTGAAAACATTACTCTGTCCCCAGGCAGCTGGAAACACACACACACACACACACATGGCAAGGCTGGGATTAGAACATAGACCTGACTACCTTATCACACTACAGCACTACGCAATTATAGAATGTGCTACTAAGATTACTGGATCACAGCACTCCCAGAGGCATATTTCTAGGTGGGTGACATCATCAGCAAAAGCAAAGACACCGATAGGGATTGTACAGAGAGTGAGCTGTCTAAAAACATTACTCTGTCCCCAGGCAGCTGGAAACAAACACACACACACAGCAGGGCTGGGATTAGAACATAGACCTGACTACCTTATCACACTACAGCATTACGCAGTTACAGAATGCACTACCGAGATTACTGGATCACAACACTCCCAGAGGCATACTTCTAGGTGGGTGACATTATCAGCAAAGGCAAAGACGCCAATAGGGATTGTATGGAGTGTGATCAGTCTAAAAGCATATTAGTGTCCCAAGGCAGACAGAGACGAACACATGGCAGTGGTGTGAGCAGGACAACTGGCTATCTGCGGAGCACTATTATAACACTACATAGATACGAGACGCGCCACAGACAGTACACCTTACAAGACAGTCAATATGACCTTCTAGGAATGCAGACATCAACATGGATGCTGGCAGTTATGGTGTACATACCTTTGAACCAGTGTGTTAAATGTAGGAATCCATCCTGAAGTGGGGTATGGCCATCTGATGCTTGGATGACCACTATCACGATACAGGATAACAATGGTCATGCCCATACACAGAGGCACACAACTGACACAAGGTATCACTGGGCATGCTCGCACACTTAGTAGCACACGTCAGTCTGGAATGCACTATGTGTCCATCTACACAACAGCGTACAGGGCATGCTCACACACCTAGTAGCGAAGGGCTGTCTTGTATGCACACAGATTCTAAACAGGGAAGGGCACAGTGTGTCGATAGTCATCATTGTTAGCATGAACGCTGTGTGACATATGACTGACACCGGTCTTCTACACAACGTCTGCTGCTGTCCATCACCTTAGCTGTACCAATCACCTTAGCTGTACCAATCTATACCTGGCACACTAATACCACCCGTGGTGTTGTCCTGGCAGGAGTGGGTACTTCGCACATGTAGTACCATACATAGATGAAAAACCTGAGACCAGGTAAACACCCTGACACCTACAGGACAACTGCATTGTATGTGTATGCTAAATAGTGCTAGATGTGTAGCATTCATAATCATAGCTGCCAATCTAGATCCAACAATGGGGAATACTGACATCTGTGCAGTGAGGAACACCTGGCATAAAGTTGTGCACAATAGCACTACCACTGTATACCTCAGATACAGACCTGTGGGCCATAAGACTGTTACGGACTGCTCCAGGTGTTAGTGTCCTCACGTATATGAAGGCCACTCACATATAATGACCAGTACACTCTCAAAAGCCATCACAGATGTGTCAGGTGCAGATCACAGTGGTAAATGCCACACTGTAGTATGTAGCCCTCACACATCACCGTGTCCTTGGACCAGCAACACACATCCATACATTAGTACAACACCATGTTACTCATGACCAGTGGACTGCACCTAGCTCTACAGCAACTGTGCAGACTACCCATGTACTGACAGGGTTCCATCATGTGTTATGCAATGCACTGATTCTACTATTCCTAACCAGGTTGGCTGTACACATAACAGGGGCCCTGAGTCTTATACAGCTGTAACAGATAACTGTTGCTGTACACCAGGCAACACACCCATGTTTGGATGTGACATACATGTAACCGCCGTGGATATGTACATGCCCCCCCCCCCACACACACACACACACACACACACACACACACAACACATATGTACATAGCATAGCTAATGCTGTCCTTTGTGCAGACACATGGCTACAGCAATTACACGCATGCACATGGAAAGTAGGTCCATGACTGTTGAATGCTAACAGTACATAAGGTAGCAATGTTGACTGAGTTAACATTCCCTCTGTACTGGTTACCCATGACAACTATCATATCATACAACAGTCCATGTGTCATGTATGTCACACATGTTCACCAATTGCAATGCATACAAACATGGCTACATGACAGGAATGTAGGACCTATACACATGTACATGTAGTGGTGTGCATTCAGCTACCATGCATGAGCAGTAGCTGATGTTTGCAGTTCATCTGTGTCCTACTACAACGTGCAGTTGCAATGCAGTCCCATCATTGACACCTGTATATGGTGAAATACTGACAGTATGGTAAGATGTACATCAGGTATGGATGGATGTGTGTACATAAAGTGGTGGGCCACCTTTGCAGATGGATGTTTGCTGAAGACAGCTCACAGGTGTGTCACAGGCCGTCCTACCATAACATGTGCAAACAGTAAGCTATGTTTCCAGTAATTGAAGGTGAAGATATACAACCTACACAGCGGTCATGGAGTCACTGACTGTAAATCAGTTGACACCTGTAACACTTAAGTCCTCCCATGTGCATATAGCAGCACACTTGCCGAAGTTAGCGTCGGTACACATTGTAATGCGGGCAATACTGCTGCATGTCTGTCAGACGTATCAGAAGATAGCAGGTGTTTGACACAGTACTGCCATGGGTGTTTGCTTGTGTGACCATATATGCCACGTATGGAGGGGAATACATCCCAGTTGTTACACACCCCTGTACACTGTTGTAGAGATCTGTACATACTGCAGTGTAGAAAGCAAGACATAGGCAGGGGAGGTGTGTGTATCACACACGTTAGCTATCTGTATGTGCATGACATGTGTGGACTCCAGTGTGTGTATGTGTATGTATGTATGGCTGTCTGGTGCATGGAGTGAGGATGTATGCTACCATTGAGAACAGATAGGGCCCCTAACCCCTCAAGGTGATGCAATCTACTACCCTGTTGATGCCGTCAGTCTTAGGCATTACTGACTACCTGTACATGTTCATTCTCTGTGTCGCATCATGTGGGTGCACAGTACTGTAATGGTGATTACCACATAGGCAGGGGTCCTCACCTCAACACTATCTAGTGTGTGTTACAGTGTCATTGACCCCGTGAGTGTGGGTGTGTTACTGTATGTGTCTGTGTATGTCTGTGTGTGTTCACATCCTGTAATGTGACAGTGTTTTACTGCTACACAGTGAGTCCTCATGCTATCAACCAGCCCCTACCCTTGACATCAGCTAGACCGCTGTGTAAACCCCCCGTACCATGTAGCTGTATCTGTGATGTCACCTGGCATGGATGTCACGTCTCTAGCCACTGTAGCCTAGTACACAGCTCACATGCTCCTGGATCAGTAGGTGTGTAGAGATCTATGGAATGTCAGCCTTTCTAACAGTGAGGTTGAGGCTACGTATAGCATGCTGGTATTGCCATCCATGCCTGTGAGTACTCCACATTTACACATGTGAAACTGCAAACACTGGTACTTAATGGCACATGCAATTTGACCTTAAGGGGGGAAGCAGGGCATCATTACCAACATGCTGTTACTGTTGTTACCAAGACACATACTGTGAACATAAAACAATGCATTCTAACTGCAAACACTGTTACTTAATGGCACATGCAATCAAACCTTAAGGAGGGATGCAGGGCATCATTACCAACATGCTGTTACAGTTGTTACCAAGACACATACTGTGAACATAAAACAATGCATTCTAATCCTGTACTACATGGTATGTCTGCTGCGTGCCAACAGTACACAACAATTGTAATATACACCTATCTCACTATTCTGTTCACCCTGTGCATCAGACCATATAAGCATGTCCCTGCACCGATGTGGATGACAGGGATGTGGCACAGGCATCATCATATGCACAGGGTGATAATGTTTGCCAGGGGCTTAGGCTGCACCAGTGGATGACATCATGTGTGTGGGTTAGGGCCTGTGATCTACTTGGACATGTGTGGTTATTATGCATGTGGGTGTTGGTGCCCTACAGATGTTACTGGTGTGTGCGTGTATGTGTACATACAGTTCTGCCATGTATCTGGCCTACACAGGGGTATTATTGACAGCTCCAGATTGTACAGACCAGGATGTACAGCTCACTGTGTCTGGCCACGGCCACGTGACCTGTGCCTGCCAGGGGTTGAACGGGCACTATCAGACAGAGGTACAGATTGGGTACTGTCCGATGACACATGTCCACTGGAACTGTGTCCCTGCTGGAACCGTCCAGGGCCACGTCCACATGGCCACTGTGTCCTGGTGTGGACAGCGTAGCGCCAGCTGCACTGCTGCTGCTACCGGCACTATGGGAGTGGGCATGTGAGGTAGCTCGTTCGCGTAGACCTGCACCAGGTGGTATAGCTGGCCTATGTCCACGTGGCCTATGCCTCACTCCTACCAGATGTTCCAGCACAGACAGCTCACGTTCATGGATTGCCATGCCACGGTCAAGGATTCCAACCATGTCACCCAATCGCCTGTCCAAAACGTCAGCAATCTGCTGTTGAGCATTTGCCAATGCCTGGATGTTTTCGTTTAAAGAATGGATAGCAGCCCACTGAAGCCCCTGCTCTTTGATGTTCTGCCATTCAGCACATGCCTGTGCCGCCATTACAGTCTGAAACTTGTGTCTGGTGACACCAGCTGCTGCGCTCTGTCTTGCAGATGCATGTCGGCCAGAGGTCTTCCTACGAGCAGCACTGGCCATATGCCTGTGTGGCACATCTGCAGTCATTTCACTGACACCATGGTGTAAAGACACACCTTCCATAGCCACCACATGTTCCTGTTCCAAGCTAACACACGGTAACTGTCCTTCCTCTATGGCCACTGGTGATGGGGTATGTGTTGGCATGAGAACTGTGTGCGGGGAAGAGGGGGATGTAGGTGGGATGGCAACCAAAGGCACAGATTCAGCCCCTGACAACCCTGCCTGTACCTCAAGCATATGTTCATCACTGCTAGAGTCTATGGGGACACTAACATCAGATGGACCACAGGAGGGCAACGCACCTACATCATCTGTGAAGGCAAACAAAGACTCTACATTACAATAGAGACAGACAGACACACACACACAGACACACACAGACACACAGATAACCATGCACACACACAGACAACCATGCACACACACAGACAACCATGCATGTGATATGACAGAAGACATGCAGCATGCATGTGATACAGCAGACGGCATGCAGCTCAGACATTAATAGTGTTAGTTAGATTACATCCCTGGGTTGCACACAACAGCAAGCATGTGTCATAGCAGAAGCCATGCATTTCACACAATCATGGTAGTAAGCATGCATCCCTGTGATACACCATGTGGACCAGCACAGGTTAACAGTACACATGGCTGATGTGAGGCATATGTCCTTGACATTAACATGTAGTATGACATGTAATCTGCTGATGTGTGCAGTGACATGCATACATGTTTGACACAATGGCATCCTGACACATGTACAGTGGTGTAATGGTGTCACATTGCAGTGTTGTCTGTATGCCCTACAGATAGAATGCACTTTTAGCAGATGTGTATGACCATTGAGGGTGGTATGAGGCATCTATATTGCTATACAGTGTGAAGTACAGATACAGTGCCATTGCATGGAATCATGAGGCGTCTCTATTACTATACAGTGTGGAATACACATACAGTGCATAGCCATGACTGCGTGCATACATAATACATACATACTGTGGATTGTGACCCACGTCGCTGAGGTGTATACACACAAAACCATGCTGTGTCATGTGTGACAGGTCACCAGAAGACATACAGATGACACCCCTGCAAAACTCCAAACATTTCTTAGCTGCCTGTCAACCATGTCCACACATGGCAGACTGGTCAATACACCATGTCCCACATGACATTTATGTACCACACACACGAGGTGCATGGCTGACAGTGATGTCCAACAACAGCAAGGGAAATGTACGGTATCTCTGGCCTGATGTGGTGTCTGTATATGTATGTGGAAGCTGTATAGGTGATTACTTTCATGCTGTGACACAGTCATGATGTGCAACACATCGTATGTGGTTGAATTAATTGACACCTCCACAAGCTGTGCACAGGCTATTAGGATGTCCAGTGTTCCACATCTACTATATAACCATTCAACAAAGGCTATAGTTGGACCATGTGTAGACAATGTGTAACAGGGTGCACACACATCACATCTACTGTGTGTTACTACATGTGTCTGGCATCCTCCATGGCCATGTGTAAACATGTGTTGGCCAAATGTGTGTGATGGCCGTCTATGTCACATGTCTGTGTTGTCCCATATGACATACACCCATAGATGTCAGATACACCAGTGTACACAGGGTTATACAAAGGGTTGTATGTTTGGTATGTGTTGTATGTTTTATGGGATAGTGTGACAATGTTGCAGCTGGACCATGTCAGATGGCACATCACAATGTCTGCACTCATTGCAGGGGCACATTCCACAATGGTGAATCATGTGGGCTGCCCATATCCCAGCTCACTGTGTAGTACTGTTTGCGTACCCATGTGTTGTTCTGATGTATAGTACATATTCCTACATTGAACAACGCCTCCACCATTGTATGGACAGCTGTCCACACATCTAACAATGGCAGTTACTGTGGTTTCATGTTGGTGTTTCATTTGGTTTATATATATTGCACATGGGTAGCCAGTGTGATTGATGAAAGCTGTGACCTGTATATCGTGGCTGGACCATACATTATGTCTACATGTGTTAACTGGCCACATGGAGAATAGATCTGTGCATTCACATGCCTGATACTGATAACTGTCTCACCTGCACCAGACTGCTGTCTCTGTGGCATGCCAGAGGTACCTGTATAGGGGTGACACAGCAGTTTGATCATTATCCATGTCTGTATGATAGCTACAGGGTGCACTTTGCATGTTAACACATTCACCAGTACAATAGCATATACTATGGAGTATGCACATGTGTGCATACACAGGTTAGCGTACTATAGTATGCGGCATGTGTGTAAACATACCTTGCATATGATGTTACATTACATAGTGTACAGTGACACATGCGACTAAATGGGATATAATATTTATATGTGCAGTAGTGACTTACCAGGCAACTCCAGGCTCTGTGGTTGGGAGACACCCACCTCCACGATGGCAGCTAGAGTTTGTGGATGCTGTTCTGATAGGGTCCCCAGGCTGGCCAGTTGCTCCCCGGTAGGTGTGAGCGGGGGCTGGGTTTGTGGCCCACCACCTGTTCTACCTTGTTCCCTGGCGATTGCATTTGCACACTGTTTTGCATGTCGGATCAGGTCCGTGCAGTGTCTGCGCACCTGCTGGTAGGTGCGGTTATGGCCACCCACATCATTAACCCTCCTGCGAAGTTCCTGCCACAGGTCATCATGCTGCTGGGCATGCTGTGGCACATGGCTGAGCAGTACCTCATAATTATCATGGAGGTATGGTATGATGGATTCATCCTCCAAGCGGCTATATGCCGGCAGTCGTGATCGAGGCATTATCTGTAAGACATAATGATAGAGACAGGTCACTGCATCTCAGAGATGCACAGAGATACAGATGCACATTCATGTGCATTACATTTAGTACTTATGAACACTTGTCTTTGCAAATCATCATGACACTGACATGACTGACATGTTTGTTTCACACACATGTAACACCTGATGGGGATTGGATATTATCACCATATACGTGTGTCACCTCATTACATTGCTCATACTCCATGTGAATGCTGTCTTGATGTGGGCATATCTGTTTGCCTGTACTGGTGTTCTTACCTATCAGCACATGCCTGGATGTGTGCACATTAATGCTGTTGACCTTGATGCTGTGTATATGTCACATATCATCACATACACTGCCGTCATGGACATGGGCAGTGACAATGCAGACATGCACACGGAAACCTTTACATGCATGTGTTGTGCCATATGCATCTACATGGCACTGTACAGCTGTTCAACATCCTGCCACGTATCACTTGTGTTGCACATGTGATACACATGGGACAATGGCTAGCCAAATGGTTTTCGCAGGGATGGTTATCAACTATAGCATGTATGGCCAAGATCATGTAGTAGTGTGTATGCCCTGGGACATATATGGGCATAGGATGTAAGGTTGTCTAGCTGTATCCGAAAGCCATGTTCCCGCTGACAGGTGAATCAGTGCCACATTACTGATCCAGACAGTCACTGATACATCTTCTATGCGGTCATCGCACCATGTATGACAGAGATGACATGTGCAGCTTTGCTGGACAGGGTTGCATGGTATGGCAGGAGTATGTCACATGTACGGCACAGGGATCTGTCCAGCATGTGGTGACCCTTGTACTAGGAAGGTTGCTGTCCATGACGTAAGTCTTTCAGATCAGGATATGTACGTGTAGTATGTCCAACATCACAGTCTTGCACATGGCTTTATGCAGGGTAGGCAGCATGCTGCATAGCGGAGATGAGGATTGTGAAGGCTGGTGTCGCCCATCCAAGCATGGCCAATACCTCTTTAAGGTGATATGTGATCCGATATTGGTCACATGAGTGCTGAGTATGGCTGTCCAGTGATCTCCATGCTCATGTATGGCACCCTGTCATGACTTGGGTTGCCTCTTATGACTACCTAATAGGCTTGGTGATGTCACTAGTTCAGGGAGGTAAACTGCACAGCACTATCCCTTACACACAGTGTCCATAATGTTGACCGCTGCCTAGGTGGTAGTTAATGGGTGCAGGGTTATTAACATAGTGGTGACAATGCAATAAGCAGCTGTCAGATTATGCACATATGTCACGCACCTCACACACAAAGCCCATGCTGTATGTTGTCCACAACACTGAGTCAGCTATTGCTCCTAGATCACGGCCATTCATTAGGTCATGGCCATTCACATTCTCACATATGCAGATGCCTCCCATTTGTCTGTGTGGTATGAGCAACAATGACAGGGGAGTACAAAACATTAACCCAATTTTACTGTAGCTGCCAATGGTGTGATATGCACATGTCACTCAAACACCTTTTGTAGTGTTGCTTCTGTGAACAGTCCACTGGTAGAACACTCCTGTGACATACGAAGGTACATGTAGTATACTGAGTGTAGGTGGAACACAGTATGGGTGATGATGTTCTCTGACCTGTCACAGGTATGCTATGCAGTGTGAATTCATTGGTACTGTCATCTACATCTGTACTGCTAACAACATCTACATTGATTAAGGTTCATAGGCTTTCAGACCATACTCAGCAGGGTAATAGTGCTGTGCCTCCCATTATGAGTGGTGTCTCCACTTTGTGGGTTGTGGTAACTGTTAATGTGATCCATTCCATATTTTCACAGACTGCCATGAACCTATGTTTTACATGGCAGTGTAAGTGTAGAGCAAACTGTTTTGCCATATGTGTATTATACGACCAGGGATATGAACAGGTCACATGCAGCCTGAGTGCACCTTGTACCATCATAGTTATGGTTACAGGGGCTCTGTAGTGTTTATGGATATGTGATTGTGTACCTGTTGGGGGGGCAGTGAGTTTATATTATCCAGCACCCTATCTGCATTACTTATTCATGCTCAGCACTTGTTCAGAACATGTATGCACTTCATGAGCTACTAATTACTATATCACTCAATCCTACTCATTTCCTACAGGCAAACACTGTTTGTCCTTACATTTCCAGCATGCTTACAGTACAACAGCTGTTGCACACACTTACCTCACATATCTTAGGAGAAATGGTTGAATATACAGGCATGTCCAAATGTCAATTACCAGTGTTATTGCCTGTCTATATGATGAATGTGGGCAACATGAGGCAATATAGCAATCGTCTCATGTACACAGTCAATGCTCACCTCCTAACATACGACACTACAGCCTGCGGGAGATGCACATATGTAGCCATGCAGAAGGTAATGCTCTCTCCGACCCAGACTTAACCTGACAATTATGTGGAGATGTTAAAGATTTGCAGCACACACCACTCATCACATAGTCTCAGTAGATCTCCACCACCACAGGCCACACATAGTAAGAGAACAACATTTGCGGAGCCTCTCCATACTACTCTATGTAGGCAACAGAGGCAGCCCCCATCACCAAACACAACACCAATTACTTATAGCCCACAGACTCCTGTGTGCCCATCAACTACAGCCAATAGGGTGTTATAACATACCCAACACACTAGTCATAGGTGACTCTGTAGGTGGTCACACTGTTGTCCCACTCAGCAGGCCACACAAGACGATAGTCACTGTCATCTGGCTGTTGGGTAACAGGATCCACAACATTACCTATGCACTCAGGTCACTCCTCAACAGGTACAATATGACTGTCATTCTCCATGTTAGTATGAATGCCCTGAGATGTAACTTCCTGGACTACATGTACAGGGACATGCAATAGCTCTCCGATCTTGTAGCCCAGGCAGGTATCACCCAAGCCCTGAGAAGCATTCTGCATTATTCCAGACTGATGACACAGTACAACAACATAATTATTCACTTCAACAGTTGCCTATGCTTCTGGTGTCATTCCAAGGGTATCCAGTATCTGTCTGCTTTGAATGACATGGTCGACAAACCACAATGCTTTGGCACAGATGGCCTGCACCTGTCAGCCCTGGGAGCATGGATAACATGTAAGGCTCTTGCTGCTCCTATACTGCCTGTTTTAGACACATTTCAAATAACATATTCACCACCAGAACAGGTACAGGCAAGCAAAACCTGAGGGTAATGTTACTCAATGCTTGACATCTTCATCTCAAACGCACTCATCCGAGGCACTCATTATAATGGACCACTTTGATGTCTCTACAGTGAGTGTGACCTGCTTCTAGGCTCCGGAGAGCACCCCTGCACTGACAGGCTATTACGCAGACCACACCTTTCAGTCATGTAACCAGGACCAGAACACCCACGGCGGAGGTGTGTCCATATTTCACAGGGATGTACACACCTCCATGCTGGTTGCTTAACACGATGCATCAGAGGCAATCCAAGTGCAACTAACTGTGGCCAGAACTGCTATACAAATTGTAGCTTGCTACGGATTCCACACCATACCCCATGGTTAATGGCCCTCATTTCTTGGTGTACTGGAAAGTAGGGTTCAAACAGGAACTACTGATCTGACACTGACACTACCCCACACCTAAATGTGATACTTACTCATGTACCAACACATTAGGCCAACACGTTCGTGGATTAATAAACTCCAATCAGCTGGATCAACCTATACACACCATCACCAAGGACAACAATATCCTAGACCTGGACATTACCAACATGTGTGAGTGGTGTTACACACCTGGGGTTATCCCCTCATTGGTCAGTTCCAAACGTATGCCAATCACCCTTGTTATCCACATCCCGACACCACACCTTTCACGGAAAACACAGTACAATATTTCTACAAAGCCAACTTCACACTTTGTATGATAAAAGAAGTAAATGCCATGACACCCGTGCAGATGGACAATATAGTTACAAACGCAGAAACATTCCCAACTGCACTTCATTAGCACTTACATGACTGCATGGATCATGCTATCCCAAACAGAGCCATGACGGTACCCACCACATAATGGACGCCACTCTGGGGGTCCACTGCCATGGACATAATGCATGACAGAAGGAGCCTGTTGCAAAGTAGGGTACACTCCCATGGGTGGGGTAGCTCCCTGGTCAGCCTCAGTTGAATTTTGGGATCCCTTCTTACATCCTCCAACGCTAGCTACGTAAGCATTACTGCAACACATTCCAAGGACTACCACTAAGTGTTATGGAGGTATGTCACTGCTCTCGATGGCAATAGCCACATCTGCTCTGACATACAACGGTTAGGCAGAAACATTACAGAACCGACTGATATTGGCAACATCCTGGCAGCTAACTTTACACCCGTCTCACACCCTAAAGGGCCCAAATCTATACAGGATCAATGCAGAGTCCCTGCGGTCACAACTAAGCAGTTCAAACCTGCTCTCTCTAAAGCCTGGAACACACACTCCATGTGACCATCCAACATCCCAGGCTGCGATTTACACAAACCTCAGAACGACATGGCTCCTTACTTGGGCATCAGATTCACTAATAGCCTTGTATCAGGCAGTGTGGACCCTGAATGGTACAAAGGTGGTGACACAATGGACCAGAGGAACTATTGCCCTATACGTCTGACTAGACTGTTCTGCAAGGCTATGGAGAACATCATCATGGAAGTCATTCACAGAGACATTGTTGTCCTCCAAACCTTTGATACCACCCCGGTTGGTTTTGTTAGGGCCACACCATGGCTCCTACACCTGGTGGAGTCCTTTGAGACAGTTACCAAGGTAGTAGATGATGGTGAGGAGGTCCACACAGTCTACCTTGTCCTCTCATTGGCTTTCAACACCGTTCACCATTCTGGTATTGTCAATATACACATCCACCTGCACAGCGACCCATACGTCTTGAGATGTTATGCAAAGTGGCTCACAGACAGGACACATGCGGTGAGGGTAGCATACCGCAGTTCCTACTGTACATCAGTTACAATTGGCATACCCCAGTCCTCGGTCATAGGAACCCTCATGTTTGTTATATGCTTCCCTGAGGTACAGTGTAGCACAGAAAGACTTTCCCTGAATAGGTTTCCAGATGACTGCAAACTAGGGGCCATGATTGATTCACCAGCTAATACACACACCCTCCATAAGGGTATCACTGTGACGGATACCTGGTGTCAGTAACATGGCCTCAAGCAGCATGCCACAAGGTGCATAGACATTCCCTTTAGATTACAACAATCACCCAGTGACTATCACATAGGTGGTAGTCTCCTACATACATAATACATTATAAGGGAGCTTAATACACACGTAGATAGCACACACTCCTTTGATAACCTTATTGCCAAGGGGGTGTGGATAGCCTTCTACATGGCCACCCTAATCTGCAATGGGTTTGTAGCCGGAACAAAGGCTGCCATTGTACCTCTATACTCCTGACTTATGAAACACGTTCAAGGGTACAACACCCCATTTGGGGTGTACCTTACGGAACAGCAATGGCTTTAAATACCACAACATTAACACACCAACAGTATTACTCACCTCCGAAGGATGACGTATGCAGCACAACTATTGAAACCCCAACTGTAGTCATTTGCATACTGCATACTCAGAGGTGACCTCTGCTGAACATACAAGGCCCATGTTCACAACAATATTGATGGATATGCTCCACATAAGCAACATAAGCAAAAGCCACTGAGAGCAACATGCTCTGGGATATGTACCCAAATGCAACAATGAGTAGCACGTGCTGGAGGGATACATTCCTGAAATGGACACTCACCATGCTTTGGAACATGATTCCTATGTACATCAGGCAGGGACCCTCACTAGCACTCTTCATGAGATACCTCGATGGGTGGATGGGGAGCAGACATGTATGCCAGGGATCACTGCAGTGGCTGTACTGTACACAGGTGCAGGAAACAAATGGCTGTGCTGTTCATAGGCACAGGACACTAACCTAGGGAGGTGCCGCCAGTGAAAACACTGTATTTGGGCTTACAAATGGACTTGACCAGACAGCATAGTACCTAACTATGAACCTATGAAGTTATTACATGTACTTTGTGCATGGATAATTGAGTAGCTCTTCCACTTCAATTAGCTATCATGCTGTTACACTGTCTGGATACTACAAGACATATGTATCCTGCTATTGTGTATTGTACATTCCAATACACATACCTTATGTTTGCATAATATAACAGTCATGCTATGTAAAATATTTGACATATCTACCTACAATACTGTACTTTTCACATTTTTGAAACCATATCCCATAATGCAAAGCATAATTGCACAGCAGGACCACCTTAGGCATGTTATTCTCGTTATATGCCCATACATATGCCTACTGTTACAGTATATCAACATATACTATCCACTGTTATGGCACGTACTTGTTGGACAAACCCTACCACTGACAGCGGCTGTAGTGGAATTGTTATGTTTAAAGCCTTTATGTAGCATCCCTTGTGGTGTATGAGGTGTGTACCTTGTGGCCCACAGCAGTACACACAATTTCTACAAGCGTTACTATGCTCAACAAGACATCACTACATAATACCTTTTCCCACTGTATGCATTGCGTACACTTTCATTATTACAGAACAGGCACTACATACACTAACATACTGAGTGTTCTACATACCTTCTTAGTGGTCCGAGTTTACGATAATATGTGTGTTACTCCTTTCCTCTTTAAACGGTTCTATGGTATGAGCATACGGTTTGAATGTATGGCAAGCCAACGTTTTATACGTGGATACCTGTAACATGTGGTATCATGCCACCAGTTGGTGTTCCGGAGTAAATTATTACATGCACATCAGCTGTGCAGCTACTCCATTGGCCAGTTACTCGGCAACAATGGGGTATAATTGAATACTCCACTTGGGCGTTGTCCTTTTGCCCTACCTTTGAGGGAGACAGTCTGGATGTATTTTATTGTGATGAACTGCAACTGCTATATGGAGAGACACAGATACTTTGAATTCATGTCCCCCGTGGATTGTGTGTGATGGCTAGAGTAAATAGTTCTACATGTGAGTGTAGCTGTTATCTCAACCATCTGATACAAAACCTGCAACATCGGCTACTGTTCCATTGTACAACAGCAACAATTTCACATGGCGCCATTACAAGTGTGTCTCTCACAAGGTATGTTAACACTTCTGCAGATGTCATTGAGTGAGTGGATGTTTGTGATGTTATTACAGTCTGTATTGCAATTGTTTCAGGTGTGGGGGAGATGTAGGTGGGTGTATATAGCAGATAAAGGTTTGTGGGGACTGCATTTATACATATTCCATATGTGTGTGGGGGCCCCTTCCTTAATTGAAGACCTGTCATTTAGTAGACTAATACTATGGTTATTGCAGGCTTATTCATTTAGCCATTGTTAATTGGTTCCTATATAGCATGAAGGTGATGTTGATCCTTCAATCCCTCCGAAATACATCGATATGTACTGAAATGTTGCTACATGAAAGCTGTCTCATGTATTTCTGTCACAGATATTTGCACTCATTGCAGTTGTGTTGGTGACTCAAACTCTTTGGCTTGGGTTGCCACCTTTTTAAATGGCCATAGTGGGACATTTGGAGGGCACACATCGGGGTTTAGAGGCTGACACATACCCACTGTCAGTACAAAGGATAGAACTTACTTTTGCCCTAAATCAAACCTTATTCTTGTAGCACTTAGTTGCTTATTATGTTTCTTGTACAATTTATGTATTTTAGAGACAGAAATAACTATTTAATGCAACTATTACATAATATATGGGACATCATTATGTCCTGCAATCTCGGTACATTTGCCCTTTTTAATATTTGTTGTCAGGACACAACTGCCCGAAGAGGGACTGTCCCTCTCAAAGTGGGACAGGTGGTAACTGTATGCCTAAGGCCGGCTATGACCACAACTACTGTAATAATCTACCTCCGAGTTAGCACGAACAGACACATGATGCAAACACAGACACACACACACACACACACACACACACACACACACACACACACACACACACACATTACAGTCCCACGGAAACACACACCGCACTCTCAACACGCACTTACACACACACTACAGCAATTGGAACCACACTTAAACACAGTACCTACCTAGACCGCAGCACCGGCAGCAATAACTAAATGACCTTTAACATCATGATAATATTACTCGCGGTTATAGTGTTCCGGTACTGTGGTCTTTCGGTCTTTAAGCCTTGTGATTACGCGTGTCGGTATGTAAAGCATTTGGTAGTTGGCAGCATCCTATTTATTTGTACCTCCATGGTTGTGTACAAGTCTTTAACCTGTCTATATAGTCGCAGATATATGTATATCCGTATATATCAACATACATCTCTCTATCACCCTTTCTATCCCTATTTTATATATATATATATATATATATATATATATATATATATATATATATATATATATACACACATATATATATATATATATATATATATAGACAGGGAGAGAGAGAGAGAGTGTACACACCTTTCGTTGGGTACATGGTGGTGTATACTGTCTGCTGAACTCTGCCATTTTGTGTTTTAACCTGTCACAATACACACCTGCTGTTGGTACATCTTGGGTAGCTTAGTGGTAGGTGATTGTGTACATGGTTGCGTGTTCTACTCCTGCCAGTGGTAGTTTTACCTCTCAGAGCAGGCACTGTTCGTACAAGGGTGAATAATGCTGGTTTCACCTGTTCTGGACATCTTTGACCATGATCTGCGTGGAATTTGGCAAAGCTTAGACATGTTTTGCTCATATCCGTGTAGTCATGTTTAAATGATGCTTACCATCACTTGCCGCTGCATAAACCCGCTAACATGTGCTTAAATGTGCTCTAATGACCTGCATCCAACATCCATTATTCATGACATCGGGATTATGTAATGGACCTTGCAGGACATGGAACCGGGTACATATATGACACAGTCAGTGGCTTTACCACTTGGTCATCTGGGATTTGTACAGGTGTTAATGGTGTTTTGTATGTGGACTGTACTACGGCTGTTCCTCCATACTGCAGTCAAATGTGTAACTCAGTTAGTTTACATATGGATGATACCAATTAATGGTATGTCCAAGTGATGTTTAATGGATGTGCTCCAGCATTGGGAATCTATGTCAGAGTGAGCCACACACTGTAATGTGCTACACCTTGGCACAACCATAACTGGAGAATGCTGGGATGGCAGATACCTGTCATGGGTACTCCCCATGCTTTGGCACTACATTCCTAATTACATTATATGGAGGCCCTCATTAACACACTGGGGAATCCATGCAAAGTAGGTGGGGAACAGTGGTTACACACGTGGATCCAGCAATTGGCTCTGCTCCACAGAGGGACAGTTGGTTAATCGATGGGGTGGTAATAGCAGACACATTTTGCCTAGGCTGCTGAATGGCCTCTGACAATCAGGCATGTACCTACCGATGTACTTAGGAACCTATACATACAGTATCAACATATTATGTTAGCTTCATTTACTGCTCAGGTGTTGACTTTTCTTGTTCCAGTAGCTGTTGTGTGAGCAGTAGTTGAGGGCTGCCTATGTAGGATTCACACAGTAGGCCACCATTACAATTTGCAGGTGGTCATGTGTGTGTGCCATCCATTTTACTGTGTGTGCAGGTAGAGAAGTGTGTCAGTCCATAGGGGCCTACACTGTCAGTGTATGTGCTATACGTTCCCTCTTTGCCAAGGCGTGGGCATATTGGGCACGCCTCCGTCTGTCTACTGGGGCTGGCACAGGTTGTTCATGGTCTGAATCCCTCTGTGCCTGTGATGGCCTTGGCAATTGTGGTGGGCTGTGAGGGCCTTCACCATCATGTGCCTGCTGCAGCTGTTTCCGCAGGATCATATTATGTAGCATGGCACATACTATGAAGATGTGGGCACACGTGCCTGGAGAGTACTGCAAGGCTCCACCAGATATGTCCAAGCAATGGAACTGTGATTTCAGCATCCCAAACACATGCTCTATGATGATTCTGGTTTGTGAGTGTGCCTCATTATGGTGTTCTTGCATGGGTGTGTGTGCATTTCTGATGGGCGCCATCATCCACAGCTCCAGTGCATAGCCAGCATCCCCCACAAGGTGGCCATATGGGATGTCCCCCCTGACAAATACCTGATACAGCTGTGAGACATGCCAAATGTGGGAGTCATGGTAGCTTCCAGGGCTGCCAGCACACACATCCGTGATAATGCCCTGGGCATTGCACATGACCTGGCAGTTGATGGAGTGGTATCCCATGCGGTTTATGTAGCACCTACCGTGGTCTCCGGGTGGTGACTTGATATGTATGTGCGTGCAGTCTATTGCACCCAGTACCTCCGGGTAGTGTGCCACATGGTGGAAGAGATGCATATTGCTGGCCAATTCCTCCTGAGTTCGGGGGAAGTATATATGCTCACTGGCATGTGGTAACATGGCATCCAGGAACTGGTGGAGTACCCTGGATGTTGATGCCTGTGAGATCCCCATGACATCTCCAGTTGGCCTTTGAAAGGTACCTTTGGCTAGTATTCTCAAGCTTACACATACCTTCATGTCCACTGGGATGGGTTCCCCTCTGTTGTTTCTGGATCTCAGGCGTGGCCGGCACAGCTCAACTATGTGTTGTATGATGTCCCTGTCCACCCTGTAACGCTCTACTATCTCCAGATCATGTAGCCCCTGGTAGGTCACCCTTGGTCTGAACACTCTTCTCCTCCTCCGGGGCCTGAGGTGGTTGTCAGCATCATCCTCCACAACACCTTCAGTCTCCAACACATGCTGATGAATCAAAGCTATGGCAGTTCCCAACAAGTACATTGTAAAAGTTCCCCATCTGTTTACACCAGTAGTGCAGTGTTTGGGAATACACAAGTGTGTGTTAGGTGCCTTCACACTTTATACTATTGTGCTTTGAACACTGATGATGTCATAGGGTGTGTTTGTACATTCGGAGCTGCAGGGTATCTTGTGTTTTAACAAAGGTACTACTATTGTGTTGCCTTTGGTGTTGAATTACATTTAGATGCCGTGGATTACCTCTTGCCCTTGCCTCAACTTTTCTTAACGATTCCCCTCCCATTGTCTGGCATGCATCCAGCAGCCTGCTTTTTTGTTTTGTACTTTCCCAAACCAGGATTGTCTTGTGAAATGTGTTCTATTACCGATCTACTGCAGGTTTGCTTTGCTCGGCGGTTACAGTTCTCTTTTCTTTGCAATCCGACACCTCCCCTATCCTGTTCTGCAGGTTGCTGCTAGCAGCCTTGTTAGCTGCTTTTAATTGCCCACTGTGAGTTAATAGGTGTTAATTGCTCAGTTGTACTCCAATTACCCTACTGCGGCATTTCCTTATTGTCTTCCCCTAAACTTCCTTTTTGGGCTGTGGTGCACAGTGCATGAGTCCACTTACCGGGTTTCGGGCATGTTTTCATCCACGTACACATGCGCTTTCGGGCACCATGTGTGCTCTCAGCTAAGCAAAGCTATACCTACATCCACACCCCTGTCCTGCGGCTTTGCTTAGCAATGGGCAGCCTGGATTTGCATTGCTCCAATGTGCTTACAGCTGCAGTGGCACACCCCACTGCTGATGTCATGTATTCCTCCAGACCACTCCTCGTTGTTGTAGTGCTGTGCCGTATTGTACATCCTTAGGCCGGCGGGACGTTGGCGATTCACTATTACTTGCCTCATTTGCATGGCATTGACTACTAATTCATAGTTACCGCGCCAAACACTGTCACAGGCCCTTAGCAACCCTTACAGCTTGTTTGTGGTGTAGCATGCATACCATTGTTACATTGCTATTTTATGACATTTGTATATATTTTCCTTGTGTTCCCATTTGCGCACACATGCCCTGCGGTTGTACTTTGCGTTACTGTGGCCATGACATTAAATGTTATTTTTTATGTGCTGTGCATCTTTTCTTATGCCATTGGCTGTATATTTAGCCATTGGCATATGTTAACTTTGTAATACATGAGTCTGGTCCACTTCCAAGGCTCCAATGTTCTGTTTGTCACAATGTAAACCGTTTTTTTTTTGGTTTACATTTCTGTAGGCTTACGCTACACCTACGCCACTTCATGAATTGCTATGTACCTTCATTTGCATGCTGCAGTACTGCACATGGGGTGATTTGCATACCTACGCTGGGAGCTGCACAGATCTGGCGTATGCTGGTAGTGCACATGGAATTGGATCGTACCTGAATCGCTCGGCGGATATATTTGGCGTTATACCGCCTACGACTGCACCTGGCACAAGCTTAATGAATCCCGGGGATTGTGAAGAGGCCAAGATTTCATCCTGACTGCAAGTTAGAGATTGTTTGTCTTTCTTATCAAGGACTGATATCAGTAGACAGGCAAAGAGAAAGAAACAAGGGGATCCTAAACAGAAGACCAGTATTTGTAGAATTTTAGTAGAATCTAAAAGAGAAGCTGCTATTAAAATGGATAATTAGCAGGGCATATAAAATATTGCATAATACTTATAGGAATCAATCAGAGGAGGTTAGAAGGGATTGGGAAGGGATATTGGATAAGCAATTTACAAAGAAACAGTGAGATGCTATATGTATGGCTTCCTAATGTGCAACAAATTCTAAAAGACTTAGGAATTTTGCTTGGAAGTGTTGGCATAGATATTTTTATACCTGAAGCAGACTCCAAAGAATATTAACTCAAGTGGGTGCCTAATGCTGGAGGTGTGCTTGGAAAGAAAGAGGTAATTGGGAGCATACTTTTTTGAAGTGCAATGAGTTTGCAGACTTTCAAAATTCCCTGCAGATTACTCTGTCAGAAATACTGGGTGAACAAATCGGTCTAATTAAGGAAATGATTTTTTGAGCTGTGATACAGAATTAGAACTGGCAAGACATAGTAAGGCCATGCTGAGTTTAATTATGGTGGCTGCCAAAAAAGGAATTACTAGAAAATGGAAATCAAAGTCTAAACCAACGGTACTAGAAGAAGTGAATATAGTACCAGAGATAAAAAAAAAACTGGGAGTGGGATCTTTAGAAAATGGTAGGAGCAAATTTTATAGAAAATTTGGGAATTGTCGGAACAATAGATGCAGAATAATATTCTGAAGAGGAATGATGTTTAAGTGAAGACAGGAAGTGTAATGTCTGACAGACAGTGACTGGATAGATTATAAGTGCTGCGTAATGTTTGCAACTGAAAATATTTAAATATGGTTTGTTTTCATTTATATAAATGTATGATTGTCTTTGTCATAATTGATAACTCAATACAATGTTTCTTGTTTAACTAAAAAAAAAAGAAAGAAAAAAAGATATATCTGAAGCTGGCTTGCTTCCAGTGGTCACACAAGACCATGTCCTAAAAGTGCTATCAGAAACTAAAAAATCTTCATCAGGGGTCCTGACAATATCCATGGATACATCTTAAACAACAAAAAGAACAATTTAACCACCTCCCTAACTATCTGGCTAAATCTCAGCCTCCATGCAGGTTTTGTTCCAAGTGAATGTAGATCAGCTACAGTCATTTCCCTGCATATGGGAGGACCATTCCATAGAGCCAGGCAATTATAGACCCATAAATTTGACCAGCCTCATATGCAAAGCCATAGAAAGACTTATCATGGAACTAATCAGTCAGGATATGAGGAACCTCCAAACACTGGACCCATCTCGGTTTGGATTCATGAAGCGCAAGGTCATGCTTACTCAACCTGGTGGATTTTTTTGAAAAGGTCACCAAAGCAATGGATGAAGGCAAAATGCTATACATCGCATACCTCGACCTGGCCACAGCTTTTGACATGATTCCCCACTCAGGCATAGTGGAAAAGCTAAATAAACTGGGAATAAATCCCTATGTCATGTGGTGGATTGCCAGCTGGCTCAAAGATAGGACACAGGAAATCAAAATTGGGAAACATACCTCCAAAAACAGATCAGTCACCACTGGAGTCCCTCATGGTTATGTGCTGGGACCTATCCCATTTGGCATCTACTTTTCTGAAGTAAAAACCAATACTAAAGGGCCCCAGCTGACTAAGTCTGCAGATGAATGCAAGCTAGGAGCAGTCATTGAATCTCTAAATGCTTTGCCTTCCTGCACGAAAGTTTGTCACATATAAATAACTAGTGCCAAAATCATGGACTGAAACTAAATGCCATAAGTGCATTATTGTATCTTTTGGGTAGTTATCTTTGCCAGAGAACTACTACCTTAACAATTGCCTGTGAGAGTTGACCCAGTTCTGTGAACTTATGTGGACAGTGACCTAGCTTTTGACCAACATATGTCACGCATTCATAGTACTAATCTATGAACCTATGTACCTATGGTTAGATTTTTAGAATTATATTTTACATGAGATCAGTTTATATGTGTTTCTAGCACTTTAATACACTGTTAGAAGATATCTTAGTCACTTGAATTGAAAGTGAGACTCTGCATGAATTAGAGGATGTGATGTCACACAGTAGGTGTGCATCTGATTGGTGTATTTGTTTTTAAATATCTGTTACTACTCAGTCCTTCATGGTCTGATGAAGCTAATGTGAAAGCACTTACCTTTGACTGAGAGTGCACTACCCATTAAAAGAAGTTTTTTACCTGAAACAGTGGATCTCTTTATGAAGGCAAACTCATTTCTTCATGGTTTGGATGTTGGTTTAAACATTTTTCATCTTGCTCAAGATTTAATGAAATATTATTAGTGGAACTGTCGCATGGTTGCTATTGCTGGAGTTTTATTTATATATATATATATATATATATATATATATATATATATATATATATATATATATATACATATATCACAAAAGTCTGCTGTTAATATTTTTTTTTTCAAAAAGACTTACATCTCTTATATTAAAGTTTTGCATCTGTCTCTTCTGACATTTTTTTAAACTCCTCTGATCCACCACTTTATTTTAACTGCATTTCTTGCATTGCTTGGCTTGCGATGACTTCCCTGTAACACAATTCTGAAGATACAAGACAGCCAATAAGAAAACCCAAAACTAAGAATTCATTGTTTTGATTCATATCTCACAGCCAGTGTACCTGTGGAAAAATAAAAAAAAAACAGAGTACTGCATTTCAAAAGGAGTCAAGGTTGTATTTCACTGTATCTGCCATCTTACTATGCCAATAAAATCAGGTGAAATGTGTTGAAAATAAACTATTAATCAACAATATTAACCCATCAAATGAGGGTTTCTGTGGTAAGTAATTCACACTTTAAAAACTTTTGAGCACTTTCATCCCTCAACAGGGAACATCAAATAACTAGAGCTTGAGGAGCATGGCCAAGATGCTGGCTGGTTAACTGCACTTTCCCTGAGCTCTGCTATCTAATATGCATTTTTGACAGAAATTTTTAAAAACTGGGACCAGTTTACTTATCAAAGATATGGATTAATATTTTTTATACTGACTGGATGACTATATTGGAGTATCATTTCTTTATTTGCAGATTTGTCTGTCAAAATCTTCTCAAAAAGGACACTGCTATTTCCTCAAGATGATTTATTTCAAAGGCAGTGTACAGGACCAATCTATGAAGAAAAAACTGCAAGCCTTACTTACCACTATGAATAATTTAACCATAAAAATTGATAAAATGAACAGTAAGCTGGATAGTTTCAAAGAAGAGAACACTAAAGAAATGGAACTGTTGAAAGAAATGATTTTACAGCACAAATCCCAGACTGCCAGTGAAAGACTCCATAAATGATCTGGAGGGTAGAATAACTGAACAAGAGCTTCACGTGGAGCATCTCTTAAAGCAAAATACTTTTTTACTCAGTAAAATTGATGATCTAGAGAATAGATCAAGAAGGAACAATCTATGTATTTATGGTTTGCCAGAAAAAGCAGAGGGAGACAACACGATAAACTTCCTCACATCTTGGCTGCCTAGCATGTTAATTCTGCAGAGGTCCCTCACTTTTGGCATAGAGAGGGCTCACAAGTCATTGGCAATTTCCTTATTTTCTAATAAGATGAACTGTAATCCAAGATCTATTCGTGTACACTTTCTCTCTTCTCAAGACATGGAACTTGTATTAAAAATAGCATGGGCTAACTCTTCAATTAAGTTTAATGACAGCATCATAAGGTTTGATAATGATTACTCATCTACAGTGATTACAAGAAGAAAGGAATGTTTATCATCAATTAAGGAACTAAAATGAAATATCTTAAAGTTCATTTTTTGTTCCCTGCAAAACTTAAAATATTCTTTCCAGATGGCACCAAAACCTTTGACACATTGGACGCAGCTGCTTCATTTCTGAGGAACAACAATATTTTAGATCAAACAGAAGAAATGGATTGCCTTACTTCCTCACTTAAGCATCAAGCTGAGAAAATAACTGGAAAGTAGTTAACAAGAAAAAGAAAAAAAAACTAAAATATAAATAACAAGAAATACCTCAGTTGCTGGCAAATCTAGGGATAAGAGTTCCGTAGCACCAATCTCAAATTCAATAAAAATATCAATCAAACACAGTGCTGCAGAGCTGCCAAAGCTGAAAAAGTCACAAATTTCAAGCACAAATGTGTTTAACTCTGTCTATGAAAGACCAGTTCATAAAATCCAGTTAATGGAATCTACACATAAGGAAACATTCGAACACAGGTTTATTCAACAATGGTAAGTGCTTTCACTTAGGAGCTTCATCAGACCAAACACATAAAATACTAAAAGGCACATATATAAAGGGATACTAATCATCCAATTAAGATGCATTAAATATATATACATCCAATACTAAAAGGATGTATATGTACATATAAATGTAAAACAATTTAAAACCAAAATACATATTAAAACAAGTAAAACATCTAACTTATAAAGATCCATCTATAAATACACCAACTATCTATGAAAAAACTAACGAAAAACCTAAATATTGCAAATAAAACATAAAATGCCTATCATTCATTTATTTACACAGTCTTCTCCTCTTTAACATGGGCTTAATGGAAGCCATCTCATTTATACCCATTCCTCTGTCTGCTCTCAAAATAATTATCCAACAAGTTTCCCTATATTAAGTGTATGTTTGAACATCTCCTTCCCTAAGGCTTGGTTGAATTGCTTCTATTACCCTAAACTTAAAACTATGCTCAGCTCCACTTTCAGTCACATGTTTAGACAGGGCATTGAATGGGGAGCTTTTCTTGATGTTATATAAGTGTTCCCTCATTCGATCACGTAATGGTCTATTGGTCTTCCCAACGTAAAACGCACCACAGATTTCACACTCCACTAGATATACCACATGTGGGGTCATACAATTGTAGGACCCCCTAAACCAAAAATTCTTGTGTAAATCCGGATGATAAAACACATCAGCGGTGTTTATATAACCACAAAAATTACACGATGTGCATGGTTCAGTATAACCTGCCTGTATCTTACCCATAACTCTTTGATTGGTACATAAAAGTCTTTTCAAATTCTTCTAATTTTTAAATCTAAACGTGGGTACACCACCTACTATATGGCCAATATCCTTATCAACTGATAAAATAGGCCAATATTGCTGGAAAAGTTGAGTTACATAGCCTATATCACTAGTATAAAACAACAGAATCCTAGTAAAATATGTCCGATTGTTACTCACAGAGCTCTGGATATGGCTAGTAGGTCCATAATATGTTCTAGCTTTGGTCTCTCTCAAAGTGACCAAATCTTCCCATTGTTTCTCTAACTCTACTCAGGTGTAACCCCTATCTAACAACTTCTGACCAAGACTGTCCAGTTCTGATTGGAACCCAGTTAAAGAAGGATTCATCCTGGAGGCCCGCATGCCCTGTCCTCTAATGAGGTTTTTAAAAATATATCCAGGATGCATACTGGACCTAAAGAGGAAAGCATTCCTATGACAAGTTTTATGAAAAATACCTGTATTAATCATCCCCTTGTCCAACTTCTCAACGTACACATCCAAATATTCTATGAAATTATATGATAATTGGTATGTGAACTTTAAACATTCTGACAAACTATTCATATTCTCAAAGAACTGTATGAATTCTCGAGTGGACCCTTGCCACAACAAAAACAGGTCGTCAACAAAATGCCTGTAAAATAACACATATTTTCTAAATTCAGCCAAGGGAAAAAGAAATTCGTCTTCCTATTGGGCAAGGAACATACTGGCGTAGCTATTGGCACACGAAGTGCCCATAGCTACGCCATGTTTCTGTAAATATACTCCTTCGCCAAAAATAAATACATTATTATTAAGGACAGTTTCTAAAAAGAAACAAATCAAATCGACCTGTGAGGCCAAATATTCACTGTATAAATTAAGGTACTTATATACAAATTGCACTCCCAACTCATTTGGTATCATGGTAAACAATGACTGTATGTCTAAAGTGACAAAAGCTAAACAGCTTATGTCATCCACACTTTGTAAACAATCATACAAGTCTACTAAAAATTGTTTCGAATCTCTCAAGACTGCTGGATTCAAATTAATCACAGGACGCAAAAATTTCTCAACGTACAGTGACAAAGTCTGTAATCCAACCCCCTCCAGCAACAATAGGTCTCATGGGGGGATTTCTAGGGTCCTTATGAATCTTAGGTATACCCTGGATTATAGGAGTTAATGGATTGTCTACAGCCATAAATGTAGACAATTCTTCAGTAATAAGTGATGCTAACTTGATATCCATAATATCATTCTTAACGGTGTTAATAATACTATGCACCTTTTCTACAGTAATCCTGTTATAAAAAACAGTGTCACTTAACATGGTACGCATGGAACTTTCATAAAACGACCTATCCATGGCCACAATTAATCCACCCTTATCCGCAGGGCGGATAACAAAAGTAGTACTATCTTGTAGTGAATATAAAGCTTTCCTTTCCTTAAAGGTAAGGTTGTGTCTCAATGGTCTGTTTATAACAGATCTTCTATTATCATAGAACCGAAGAATCTCTTCTTCGGTTAATTTACAATAAGCCTCAACCAAAGGATGATTCACTGGTACAAAACTACTGGGTTTCCTTAACTGTAGACTTGGTGTCAATTCATTACTGGTATTAGAAACTTTCTGACCATAAATATGTCATATCATCACATCCCTGCAAAAAATTTTTAAATCTATAACAGTTTCCTCCATTTTACTCATGCGAGTGGGTACAAAATTAAGTCCCTTGCATAACACATTATATTCTTCCACTGTCAGGGAATGGCTAGAGATATTATGTATCAATGAGGTTTCATCTTGCCCCCCATTTTCTTTATAGTCTGATTTGAATTGGGTTCTCCCGACAACTTCCGTTTGTATCTGACCCTGATGGCTGACCTTTCTCTTCCCCCTCCCCTGTCGAAATGAACCGGCAATGGAAAAGGGAGTTCACCATTAAGGTTGTGTTCAAGACCTCGATTTATATTATATGTCCTGTCCTTATTTTTAGGTCTGACTACACAATCAGACTCACTAAAAACATTCCCTTTCACTGATTGCTTAACAACGACATTAGGGAATAAATTATAATTGCCAGAAGGGTTCTGACCATATTCAGACATTCTTATAGCTCCTCGTCCTCTACTCGCTGTCATGTTTTGTTCACCTGGGTCTACCAAGTTTTTTTCAGTATCGTCTAACATGTTATTCGTGCTTGCCCTATCTATAATGCAGTCCTGTCTATGACTCTTATCAAGATAAGTTGAATCAACGTGTTTATCAATACACACCGTCTGGGAAGGCACAGTACTCAAAACATGAGGACTGGGAACACTACTAACCTCCATTGCCCTTTGTGTCCCCACTACAACAGGAATCACAGCATGTAAAACATCAACAGTATCTGCATTAGAACCTTTGTTATTGATAGTATTGGTGATGTTAAAATGTCCCGCACGTGGTCACATGAAAACTTGGCCTGTCCTAAAATCAGACAAGTCTGTCACAATTTTGGTCCTTTTCTGTTCAGTTAATTTGTGCACAAAAACGGCAATACTATCTAATAGTCTCTCAAACAGGGGACCAAGCACGCCTGGTCTATAATTCTTAAACAAATTATTCTGTTTAATTTTCAAAGAAGCTTTTAACCACTCCTCCTCAGGATTAAAAAAGTTAATGAGGAGCCGCATTTAACTGGCGCTTACCTCGAGGTTCAGTTTCTGCCACTGGGTCAAAAGTTCCAGATATTGTGACCCCTGACTGGGCATATTAAATACCCGCAGGCCCCTAGGTACAATGTTCTTCTCGAGGCAAGCCTCAAAATGCAGTAATTGTAGCTGTAAACGCTTAAAGTGCAAAAAGTCTCTCTCTATGTCATCCAGACTGACTTGCAGACGCTCTAGCTCTTCAGTCGCTTCAATAGCGTCACCTTCCAATGCTCGAGGGTCAGTTCCCCAAAGGCTCTTACCATCTCTCTCCAGGTACTGTGCAAATCTCTCAGACAGAGAGTCCAATACCACATTACGTCCTCCTGCAGGCAGTATAACATTCACCTCTTCAGGTAGATTGTAATCTAATTTTATATCAGGCATCTGTTCCATAGCCATGTTCCCAATGGTCACCAGCAGTAATGAAATGATATAAACAAGAAATACCTCAATTGCTGGCAAATCTAGAGATAAGAGTTCCGTAGCACCAATCTCAAATTCAATAAAAATATCAATCGAACACAGTGCTGCAGAGCTGCCAAAGCTGAAAAAGTCACAAATTTCAAGCACAAATGTGTTTAACTCTGTCTATGAAAAAGCAGTTCTTAAAATCCACTTCATGGAATCCACACACAAGGAAATGTTTGAACACGGGTTTATTCAACAATGGTAAGCACTTTCACTTAGGAGCTTCATCAGACCAAACACATACAATACTAAAAGGCACATATATAAAGGGATACTAATCATCCAATTAAGACCATGCATGTTGTGTAATTTTTGTGGTTATATAAACACCGCTGATGTGTTTTATCACCTGGATTTACACAAGAATATTTGGTTTAGGGGACCTACAATTGTATGACCCCACATGTGGTATATCTAGCGGAGTGTGAAATCTGTGGTGCATTTTACACTGGGAAGACCAATAGACCATTAATTGATCGAATGAGGGAACACTTATATAACATCAAGAAAAGCTCCCCATTCAATGCCCTGTCTAAACATGTGACTGAAAGTAGAGATGAGCATAGTTTTAAGTTTAGGGTAATAGAAGCAATTCAACCAAGCCTTAGGGAAGGAGATGTTCGAACATACACTGAATATAGGGAAACTTGTTGGATAATTATTTTGAGAGCAGACAGAGGAATGGGTATAAATGAGAGGGCTTCCATTAAGCCCATGTTAAAGAGGAGAAGACTGTGTAAATAAATGAATGATAGGTATTTTATGTTTTATTTGCAATATTTAGGTTTTTCATTAGTTTTTTCATAGATAGTTGGTGTATTTCTAGATGGATCTTTATAAGTTAGATGTTTTACTTGTTTTAATATGTATTTTGGTTTTGAATTGTTTCACATTTATATGTACATATACATCCTTTTAGTATTGGATGTATATATCTTTAATGCATCTTAATTGGATGATTAGTATCGCTTTATATATGTGCCTTTTAGTATTGTATGTGTTTGGTCTGATGAAGCTCCTAAGTGAAAGCGCTTACCATTGTTGAATAAACCCGTGTTTTAACGTTTCTTTGTGTGTGGATTCCATGAACTGGATTTTATGAACTGGTCTTTCATAGACAGAGTTAAACACATTTGTGCTTGGAATTTGTGACTTTTTCAGCTTTGGCAGCTCTGCAGCACTGTGTTCGATTGATATTTTTATTGAAAATATAAATAACGTTTTACTTAATGTACTTTTTTCTCTTATTTATATTATTATCTGTTACACATTCAAACTCATCAAAAAGAATAAATAATTTATCCATAAAAATTGATAAAATGAACATTAAGCTGGATACTTTCAAAGAAGAGAGCACTAAACAAATGGAACTGTTGAAAGAAATGTTTTTACAGCACAAATCCCAGATTAGCAGTGTGGAAGACTCCCTAAATGATCTGGAGGGTAGAGTAACTGACCAAGAGCTTCATGTGGAGCATCTCTTAAAGTAAAATACTTTTTTACTTGGTAAAATTGATGATCTAGAGAATAGATCAAGAACAATCTATGTATTTGTGGTTTGCCAGAAAAAGCAGAGGGAGACAACACGATAAACTTCTTTACATCTTGGTTGCCTAGCATGTTAATTCTGCAGAAGTCCCTCACTTTTGGCACAGAGAAGGCTCACAAGTCATTGGCACTTCCCTTATTTTCTAATAAGGTGAACTGTAATCCAAGATCTGTTCTTGCATGCTTTCTGTCTTCTCAAGACATGGAACTTGTATTAAAAACAGCATGAGCTAACTCTTCAATTAAGTTTAATGACAACATCATAAGGTTTGATAATGATTACTCATCTACAGTGATTACAAGAAGAAAGGAATGTTTATCATCAATTAAGGAACTAAAACAAAATATCTTAAAGTTCATCTTTTGTTCCCTGTAAGACTTAAAATATTCTTTCCAGATGGCACCAAAACCTTTGACACATTGGACTCAGCTGCTTCATATCTGAGGAACAACAATATTTTAGATCAAACAGAATAAATTAATTGCCTTACTTCCTCACTTAAGCATCAAGCTGAGAAAATAACTGGAAAGTTTTACTTAATGTACTTTTTTTCTCATTTATATTATTATCTGTTATATATTCAAACTCATCAAAAAGGAATTTACATTTTACTCATAAATCACAAGGAAAAAGGTAAAAGATTTTGTATTCACTTTTCTTTTCACTTGGGTTAATTTACTTTTGTTAAAACAGTCATCATTTAAATGCATTCAACAAAATATTTAACCTTTAGCGCAGTCTATTAAAAGTAATATACATAACATCTTATCAATAATCTTAATTCACAGTAAAGCAATTTACTAAATATAGATGCGTTAATGTACTCTATAACAGTCTCAGAGTACTTGTGTGTGTGTGGGTGAGGGGTGAGTTTTCAGTTTGAAATTATTAAAATGTAGCATTATTATAAAGTAAGTATTATACAGCTTTTAAAATTAATGATGTACTCAAGTGTATATATTTAAATCTCTAGTTAAAATGATTTTATTTCTTTAGTTTCATGCTTTGAGTATATGATTTATGCAATTAAAGTGTGTTTGAGTGCTTAGCAATGTTATATGTTCAGCTGTTATGTGAAAGGGATTACTGCAAGCTCAAGTCATAATTCTGAAGTGTTCAAAAGTGTTTACTTACCTTTTTTTCTTGGTTTCCCACAAAGGTCTCATGTTAAAACTCCTCAATTCCCTTTTTAAAGCTTTTCCCATGAGCTAGAGTGGTTCCGTGGTGTAAATCCCTTCATGAAAGTGCAGTTTGGTTAAAATGAAACTAAAAGAATCAGGAATGACACAACTGCACTAGCTAGCAAGCTAGACTTCAGCTGTACTAGTTGTCTGGCTATTTAAAGTGATACACACACTTTTTTAACAAAAATGACTTTGCAAGGCTATTTAAATGTACTTATTAGCTACTTTATCTATGTTTAATTTACTTATTCATATAAACCTTCTAGTTCTTTTTTGACTTTTAATATTAACAGTAAAAAGAACATTAAGACTGTTATTTTTTTTATCTTTTTAGATGTTAACAGTGATACACATGGGATATTAAATACATTCATTATAGTCACTACAGTTTAATTCAAGCTTACAAAGTGCATATTTAAGTGGTGGTATTTTTATTATAAGGAGACTGTTTTTCTGTACACATCACTTAATTAGATAACTGCTAGTAATAATTGTTTTCCTTTTGTTAGCATATAATGTTATTAGATAGTCAGACCTGGGGATGGGTAAGAAAGAGCTTTAGAGGGTGCACTTGGATGGCTTGGCAAGTCAAGTGTAGGAGTTCACTTTTGCCCCATAGATTGTACAGAATGTTTTTTAGTTCAACATTTAATATTTTATCTTTGTTTCTTTTTTTGGGGGGTGCCTAAGTATATTAAAAATGTTATAGCACAAGTGGTTAAATCCTTCTATCTACATGGATATATGTTTTTTAATTTTTTTCTCTCTGATTATGCCATTATATATACCTGGAAATTCTGTAAATCATAATTTAGTTATGAAATGCATCTCCATGAATGTATATGGTTTAAATTATATTTGTAAAAGAAGTTTGATTAAATACTTAACAATTTTAAATACACAACTTATATTTTTACAGGAGACTCACCTTTTACAAGCAGACTTAAACAAATTTAGTATTAGTAATTATACAGTTTTGACAAGTTCAAATAATAAAAAAAGACAAAAGGTGTAATGATTTTATGGAAGAGCTCAACCGTAATGCCTAAAGTTATAAATACTTATCAAGACAGTTCAGGGATGCTTTGTTTGGTTATTTTATAACTGAATGGAAAAATATATACCTTAGTGAATCTTTACTGGATCCCTGGACTAGAAGACATCATACATTACAATACTCAAAAGGAAATATAATACTAGCTCGAGATTTTAATTGTATAATGGATGATACTGACACTAGCACTGTAAACACATGTAGGAAAACAGCTACTTCAAAGGCATTGACTGAATTCACTGACATGTTTATTCTAGTTGACAAAAATAAATATGCTGAACCAGATTCACTATTTATATGTTTTATTCATATAAACATGGTTCTCATTCAAAAACTGATAGAGTTTACATATCAAAAGAATTAAATATAAAGCTTGACAAGGTTAAGACAATGTCATGTCCTCTTTCAGAAAAGGTCAAGGTAAATTCATGTCCTCTTTCAGACCACAATGCACTTACATTTGACTTAGATGTAGATGCAAGGCAAAGGGTTCCTATTACTACAGTACCATCTTACATAAATTTAAAAGATTTTAATGGATTTTATATCAGGGGAAATATATTCCTTTCTTGAGTCAAGCATAAATGTAGTCAACTCAAAGATATATGAATGGCACTCATTGAAGTCTTATTTATATGGGAAAGTTTTAACCTTGTACATTAATAAGAGGAGGAAATGGAAATGGAATAAAAATCTGGTGAAGTTATAAAGAAGTATTGATGAGTTAAAACTTAGCATTCAAAAATAGATGAAGCATCTAACTAAGGAACTAGAGGTTAAAAATAAAAACAATTAGAAATATTATATCACAAAACTATGATCGACTTAGAAAAGATTATACTTGTTTCTTATACAATTAATCCAAGAAATCAGAAGAGCATATCCAATAGAACTAAAAAGATAATAAAATCACTTCAGATAAAGGAATTATATATACCAGTTACTAAGAAGAAAGTGTCAGATGTGGAGAGAATATTAGATACATTTACAATACACTACCATAACATTAACCCTCAAAGTGTTAAACTAGAACTGCAACATATAATAAGTGCTTTTCTTTAGACAAATATAAAGTTATAGGATCAGCATACTAAGTTAATTGATAAACAAATAACAATGTCTGAACTTCAATCACAAATTAATAAATTAAAGCTTAATAAAGCACCTGGGGTAGATAATATTATACTGGAAATGTTTGTGCTTCTGCCCAAAGAAGTTTAGTTTTGATGTTAAACGTGTTTAACTTAGTAAAAGATTGTACAGATATACCCCTTTCTTGGAAGTATACAGTACTGTCACCTATTTTAAAATCTGAAAAAGTGCTGCTGAATGCTCTTCTTATAGACCAGTATTTCTTTTGAATGTTGATTACAAACTGTTTATGACAATTCATGCAGATAGAATTAAGCAGTTGCTTCCTTTATTAATAGATGAAGATCAAACAGGTTTTGTTAAGAACAGAAACACTTATGACAACATTAAAAAAATACTCTCCCTTTCAGTCTGTCACTGGAATTAAATTCCATGGAAGCAAAACAAAATTGTTGTTATTGAAGTTTGACAAAATCAATTTGAATAAGAAATTCGTTCAATATCATGTTTCTGATAATACAATTAAATATTTAGGGGTTTTATTAACTAAAGCTACAAGTGAGACATGATCTTTTAACTACAATAATATTTAAAATCATATAAAATGTCCTATACAAAAATGGAATACATTCTTCTTTATAATGGAGGACAGATTATACATAATTAAAATGATTATCTTTCTGAAATTACTATATTTTATGCAAGCATTTCCATCCCCCCTCTAAACAATATACATAACAGTTTAACAAGTTGATGTAAAACTTTCTATGGTTTAATAGTAGACCCAGAATAGTTTTTAATCATCACTTTAAAGACTGGGAAGCAGGGGTATAAATCTACCTGATATAGAGATTTATGCTTTATCATCTGCCATAAAAAAACTTATATTTGTGGTTGAACACCTCTTATACAGCCAGATGAAAACAAATCCATGAAAACATTTGGTTACAATAAAGTCACTCAGCGTCACAGCAATATACAGATTTGATATCCAATAATTTATTTAGGACAATGAGAAAATACACTGCCTTTGATAAAAAGAAACATATAAGTTCCAAATTTGTAGCTGAAACATTAAAACTATTCAATAATTATCTAAACAAGAATCCAGATATTAAGGCATGGACTTTTTTGTTATATCCCATTGCCTCTACTAAGGATTGTATCTGTACATATGATGTGGCTACAATTAAAGCTCTCAAAGAAAAGGAACTATTTTTGGGGACCAGTTGTTTTACTGGTAACCTTCTAACAACAGAGCAAGTTATGCATAAATTTGATCTAGATAGTAGTATGTGGTTACCAATACAGTATCTAAGGCAATATATTCTAAATAAATTAGAATTAATGATTTAAAAGCCTGCATTTGCACTTGTTTCCCCCCTTTCATAACTAGTTTAATACAGATACATATTCTTAGTTTTAGCACTTGAATTTGCTTATTCGTGATCAGCACTTGTTCAGAACTTGTAAGCACTAAATAAGCTACTAATTACTACAGCACTTAACCTTCCTCATTACCTAGAGGAAAACAGTTTTTGTACTTACTTTCCTCACTTGCTTAGAGAAAAAACAGCTCTTGTACTCACTTTCCTCACTTATCTAAAGGAAAATAGTTTTTATTCAGGCAAGTCCAAGGGTCAGCTCCCAGTGTTCTCTTCTGTCTATCTGATGAATCTGGACATCTTGGGGCAATGTAGAAATTGCTTCATGTACACAGACAACCCTCTCCTCCTACCACCCAAGACTACAACCTGTGAGAGATGCACTTATCTAGCCAAACTGGAGGTAAAGCTCTCTCCAACCAAGACTGAACTTGACAGTCAAGAGGAGAAGGTAAACACTTGCACCATACCACACTCATCACATAGTCTCACTAAATCTACACCACCAAAATCCACACATAGAAATAAAAAACATCCACAGAGGCTCTCAATAATAATCTGCTCAAGCAACAGAGACCTCCAAAGCAGAAATGCAAGCAACCTCCACCCCCCCAATACAATCCAAATGACACATAGCCCGCAGACTCAATGTGCCACTTAACCACAGCTAATAAGGCAAAACAACGTACCCAACACACTTGTCATAGGTGACTCTATAGTCAGGCACACTGATGTCCCACTCACCAGGCTAAACAAGGAGAAGGTTACTATCAGCTGCCTGTCGGGTGCCAGGATCCACCACATAACCCAAGCAGTCAGGTCACTCCACAACAAGTACAAATATGCCTGTGTCATTGTCCATGTTGGTGTGAACAACCTGAGACATACCTCCCTGGACTACATGAAAAGAGACATGGAAGAGCTCTCCGATCTTGTAGCCAGGCAGGTATGACCCTAGCCCTGAGTAGCATTCTGCCATCACCCAGAATGATACCACAGTACAAGGACAAAATGATTGACTACAACAATTGGCTAAGCTTCTGGTGTCATTTTAAGGGGATCCAGTATCTGTATTTCTGGGATGACATAGTCGACAGACCACGATGCTTTGCCAGAGATGGCCTGCAACTGTCACCCCTGGGATTCCGGATACTGGCTAAGGTTCTTGCCACCCCTATAGTGCCTTTTTTAGGCAAGGTTCAAATGACAAATTAACCACCGTAACAGGAACAGGCAAGCAAAAACTTAGGGTGATGCTACTCAATGCTAGAAGTCTAAATCTCAAAATGCACACACTTGAGGCACTCCTTAAAATGGAGAACATCGATATCTGTGCAGTGACTGAGACCTGGTTCAAGGCTCCAGAGAGCACCCCTGCACTACCAGGCTATAACTCATACCACACTTTTCAGCCATGTAACCTGGACAGGAACACCAAAGGCGGAGGTGTGTCCATATTCATTAAGGATATCCACACCTCCAGGCTAGTTGCTTAGCATAATGCATCCAAGGTTATCCAAGTGCAGCTAACTCTGGGCAAAACTGCAATCCAAATTGTAGCTTGCTACAGATCCCCCACCATGCCCCAGGATTCCCACTCCTCTTTTCTTGATGTACTGTAAAATATTAGGGTTCACACAAACACCCTAATAATGGGCGATTTCAACTACCCCACCATTAACTGGGAAAACTATTCATGTACCAACTCCTTTGCTCAATGCTTTCTGGAATTCATAAACTCCATTGGCCTGGATCAACTTATCCACACCCCCACGAGGGGCAACAATATTCTAGATCTAGTCATTACCAACATGAGTGACTGGTGTTCCACACCTGAAGTCAACACCTCATTGGTCCGATCCGACCATAAGCTAATCACCCTAGATATCCACATCCTGCCCCCACCCCCCATTAAGGAAACCATGGTAAAAAATTTCTCCAAAGCCAACTTCATGCTTCTTAAGACAGAAGTGGTGAACTTCATGACACCCATGCAGATGGACAATACAGTTATGACTACTGAATACTACACAATTGCACTTTATAAGCACTTACACGAGTGCATGGATCGTGCTATCCCAAACAGAACCAAGACACTATCCTCCAAAAAAGGAAGCCAATCTGGTGGTTCCCTGCCATAAACAAACTGTACAACAGAAGGAAGAAACTGTTGCAAAAGAGAGTAAAATCCCATGAGTGGAGGAGCTCCCTGGTCAGCCTCAGTAAGAAGCTGCAATCCCTATAAAATCCTCCAAAGCTAGTTATGAAAACAAATTCACCACTGATTCTAAAGACAACCACAAAACATTCTATAGCTATGTCAAGAATCTCAATGGCAACACTCAGATCTGCTCTGAGTTACATCACAATAGCACTAAATATACAGACCCAACTGATATTGCCAACATCCTGGCAGATAGGTTCAGTGCTAACTTAACCCCCCTTTCACCCCCTAAATGGCCCATCTCTGTACTGGAAGAATACAAAGTTCCTGTAATCACGGCTGCACAGGTAAAAGCCACACTCTCCAAAGCCAAGAATACGGCATCCATGGGACCAGACAACATCCCAGGCTGCGTTCTACATGAACTACAGAATGAAATGGCGCCCCACCTAAGTACCATGTTCAATCATAGCCTCACCTCAGGCTTTGTGCCCACTGAATGGTGCACAGCGACTGTTATCCCACTCCACAAAGGGGGAGCCACCACGGACCTGGGGAGCTACCGCCCCCTTAACCTGACGAGCCTAATCTGCAAGGCCATGGAACGTATCATCATGGAACTTATAAACAAAGACATTGGTAATCTCCAAACTCTGGACACCACCCAGTTCGGGTTTGTAAAAGGCAGATCATGTCTCCTAAACCTGATAGATTTCCTTGAAGCAGTCACCAAAGCCGTAGACGAGGGCAAGGTGGTTCACACATCATATCTAGATCTTGCCAAGGCTTTTGACACTATCCCACACTCTGGAATTATAGATAATCTCACTGAACTAAGTATAAATCCCTATGTCACAAGATAGGTTGCAAACTGGCTCACTGACAGAACCCACACTGTGAAAGTAGCAGACTCCAAATCTGACTTCAGACCAGTGACAAGTGGAATACCACAGGGTTCAGTCCTGGGTCCTCTCCTGTTTGGTATCTACTTCTCTGAAGTACAGGCTAACACAGAAGGTCTTTGGCTAACAAAGTTCACAGATGACTGCAACCTAGGAGCCATAATCAAAACTCCTAACGATGTGGACATCCTACAAAAGGGCCTCACTGAGACAGACGCCTGATGTCAAAGCCATGGTCTCAAGCTCAATGCCAAAAAGTGCATTGTCATCCCCTTTGGTAAATACTCTGTACCCATGAACTACAACATAGGCGGTAGTATACTTAACACCGAAAGTGTGATAAGAGACCTTGGGACACAGGTGGACAGTAGTCTCTCCTTTGATAATTACATCACCACAGTAGTCAGGAAATCCTTCTACATGGCACACCTCATCACAAAAGGTTTCTCATCCAGAAAAAAAGAGGTCATTGTTCCCCTCTACTCATCACTCATTAGACCCATTATAGAGTACAACGCCCCTTTTGGTATGCACCTCACAAGACATCTACAACAACTGGAAAAGCCATAGAAATACCTCACAAAGAGGATTACCAGCCTCAAACAGATGCCCTGTGCAGACCGTCTCAAAAAACTCCAGCTTTACTCAGTCGCATATCGCCTACTCAGAGGTGATCTCTACCTAACATACAAAGCTATGTCAAACCCAGAACTGTTGGACATGCTCCACTTAAAGAAATCCCAATCCCTCCAAGCTACACGCTCTAAGGACCTAAACCTTGTCGCCACATTAAACAGAACATGCTGGAGGGATAGATTCCTGTCCCAGAGACTTCCCATACTCTGGAATAAACTACCTATTTATATCAAACAAAGGTCCTCATTAAAACTCTTCAAGAAAAATCTTGATGATTGGATGGGAAATAGGAGATTCACCCCGGGGATCACTTCTGTGGCTCTGCTCAACAGTGGCACAGGAAAATAATTTTCTTGGGTGGCAAAAGACAGGGTACCTATTTGGCTGGGCTTGTATAGGCCCTAGGGCCTAGTACCTACCTATGAACATATGAACCTATGAGTCCCATCATTAGACAAAAGGTCTCTACATTTATTGAATATATTGTTTATTTAACAAATCATGTTGTTCAGGGAAAAGGTTGCTTATCTAAAATTTATAAAATAGTTAAAAGCATCAAAGCATATTATAAAGAGATTTTTTGGGGGGATTATTACAAATTAATTAATAATAGAGCTCCTGATGAAAATGAAAAAAGATGGATACTTGTTTCTCCTAAATGTAGATCCTTGTCAATCCAATGGAAGTTATTTGCATGGAAATTTCTTCATAGGTATTTTTTGACACCCCATAGGTTAGGATTAATGTTTAAAGAAGAAATGGATTATTGGAGGTGTAAATCAACATTGAAGGCAGACTGGCAACACATGTTTTTTTGACTGTCAATTGCTTAAAGTATTTTGGGACAAAGTGAACTACTTTTTGCAAACAGTTTTTAATGATAAGTTTCTGTTGCCTAAATCATTAATTCTGTGTAATGCTCCTATTCCACGATCTGTACCCAGAGAAAAGTATTTACTTCTTCGGAATCTTTTAGCAATTGCATGCAAGTAAAGCATATCCAGCTTTTAAGGACGCAAGGAAGCATGCAAATCAAAACATATACTGTTTGTAGTGGACAAGGCCCACTAAATCCCCATGTTAGAGACTGCAACCCTACATACCTTGCTACTTAAATATCCCAACTCCAATATCACACAATATGGGGAAAAAGGCATATTCCACAAACCAGTATTATGGCAATCTCTGTGAGTTATCAATAGTGTTTTTTTCGACCAAATTAAGTTGACAAAAAGCTGTATATACATATACAAGAGATAGGTGTGTGTGTGTGTGTGTGTGTGTGTGTGTGTGTGTGTGTGTGTGTGTGTGTGTGTGTGTGTGTGTGTGTGTGTGTGTGTGTGTGTGTGCATGTGCGTGCATGTGTGTGTGTGGTTCCCCTTCACAAGATCGAATGGTGGAAGCTCGATATTCATAATCTCGAGACCAGAATCTCGAACTTGCATTCACTCGAAATTGTGAATGGGAGCCTTAGGTTTAAAAAAATAAAAAGTTAACTAACCTTATTGCAGGGTCCCAGGTCCCCCCTGTACCCTAGCAGTTTAAATGTGAATGTTCTGTGACCGCACTCTAGTGGAGGAATGGAAAATCTTCCTTTTTGCACTTACGAGTATAGCGCGGAATGGGAGATTTCTCTTTCCTTTACTATAGTGCGATCTTGGAGTAGGTATATTTAAGTAGGGGATGTGGGGGGTACAGCCCCCCCCCCACATGGGGGGTGCAGTGGGACGAAGCCCCCCCCCTGCAAAAACATTTGAAAGGTGTTAATTCTTTTTTTCGGCCCTTTCATATGTTCGACTTTCTCTAAATTCGAGATTCTGGTTTTGAGTTTATGACTTTCGAGTTTAGAGAAATTCGATCATATGAAGGGGAACCGTGTGTGTGTGTGTGTGTGTGTGTGTGTGTGTGTGTGTGTGTGTGTGTGTGTGTGTGTGTGTGGATATTAGATGTGAATATCTATCCATCTGTTTATACATATACGTGATTTGTATATCCTCACCAGCGTCAGTCCTTTTTGGCTAGCTTGGAAATATTATTTTATCAGCTTTGAGCATTATACCTTTGACAACCTTATTCCATCCTTAAGATGAAAGTAATATTTGATTGTTTTACAATAGATTCTTTGCTGAGGCCAGTCTTTTTGTACATTCTTTCAGTAGCTCATTTTTAAGTGTGTTAGTATATCTCTGATTTTTTCTAATTTTCTTTTCATCAGTGACTGCAGAATTACCCACAGACTTTCTTGTTCTTCTAACAACTTTTCATAAGCCTTTGGAAAATATGCTCAATGCAGCATATCTATTATGTGTTGCTCCTTCTCTGTACTGTAGCTTACTTTCAGATTATTCTTCTGTAGGCTTGGCATTATCTTCTTTGTGTGTATGTGTGCGTGCGTGTGTGTGTGTGTGTGTGTGTGTGTGTGTGTGTGTGTGTGTGTGTGTGTGTGTGTGTGTGTGTGTGTATGTGTTTACACACATGCAAGCACATTAGAGTGAAGCTTGTACAATACAAACATTTTAAAATATGCTTTGCATGGTGTTTGTAGTTTGTTTCTACCTGAACTTCTATCCATTGAGATATTATTGAAATTTCTCACATACATAGCAAGACGTTGTCCCGTTCGATTCTCAGCTAGAGCGTCTACTGTGGAGACATGCGTGAATGGGCATACCAGAGTTCCGCTGTAGCGACCCCTAACCAGGAAAAGCCGAAAGACACAACAACAACATGCATACATATTTTCATACACTAATATTGACAGTTTATCTTCAAAATGAGCAAATCTGTTTTTTGGAACTGCAACCATTCTTTACCCATAGGCAACTGGTCAAATCTCTTGAAGAACACCTCTCAGAAGTCATTCAGACTGGCACCTACTTGCAATACAACTGGCTAATTCACAAAATACTACTTTTCTACTGGAACATCTGTAACTACTTTTTTAAGGATTTCTAAGCTATTTTACTGTTTATAGCTTACTATCAGGCTTAATCTTTGAAGCTTTCTTGTATGCATGTTTATGTCAGGCACAGTAGATAAACAATTTAGTGTTGATTGACAATACTTGAATGGTTTCTCACCAAGGCATTTCAAGGATTACTCATATTTTCTGTAGCTATTAGTACCTCTGGTATTAGAACATAACATTTTTTTTTCTGACTGGTCACTCTTATTTTATATTTCACTTTTATTTAAATTGAAATTATGCTGCCTTAATCTATTCAGCATCTGTGTAAGTCTTTTTGTGATGCTGTACTGGTGTCTGGTGACATTCTAACATTATAAGTTACACAGCAAAATGCAACACCTTCTAGGCCTACAATTGGAGGTGGATGGGCAGCAGTTCTCCTTTATCACCCCTGTCAGTTTGCCTGTGTGGGACCTCACCAACTCTCTGGCAATGGCTAGTGTCTACACTCACTGCCACCATAGTTCTCACACTGTCCTGTACTATGTCACCACCCTCTCACTGTCTAACATCTGTGACTCGGTATGTGTGAGCATACTGTGTGTGGGGACAATGGGGGCAGAAGAGGGATGTCAATCTCTGGGACAGATTCAGCCCCCTGACATCTCAACTTGTGCCTTACTATGGCCAACATCATCATCACAGTCTGTTGAGACACTGACATTAGGTTGTGAGGGGGACAGACTCCAACCCCCCTGTTCACATGCGTGAAGCAAGACAAAAGCAGTACATTACCACCTGCACTATTATGTATGGTAATCCACACAGACTCATACATATGAGGATCCATGACTGTAGTACTTGTCCCACATCTACTCATCTCTGATCCCATGCACAACACACAAACTCACAACAACATACACAGACAACCCAGGCCCTGTATAACATGCATGTCATCAACATCCGGTTAATGTTGCCAGTACAATACTCCTGTGAGGTATGCAGTATGACAGTGTATGTGATAGAACTATGCATTAAACCCTGTACACCTATCTTGAGAATGATATGCCAGTTGTAGTATCACTGCCTCAGGTATGTACCATCTCCCTATTGTGTTTGAACAGGCATCTTGGAGTAATTGTCTCATGTATCGCAGGCTGAGTAGTTGCTCATAACTATAAGTGAAAACATGTTAATGTTTGTACAAATACACACCTGTCATTCCCTAGGCTGTGCAATGTAGTTAACTGCTCTGAAATGGAACATACAACTATTCTACTTTAGCTAAGCACAACAGTTGTGCATAAGGCAAAATGGCAGCCCTTAACTTTCAAAGGGTATATACGATCTGTAAAACAACAGTGTCACACTTATCAGGTACAGGACCATGGACTCCGGCCACACCTGATGGACCTTTGAAAAGATGAAGGAGAGGTATTGTCAGCAACACCAAATGTTGCAGTGTTACAAGATAATATGTGTGTATATCCACTTGTACAGTACCTAATGTGATACTAACTTTATTGCTGACATTCTGAGTATGTGTGCACAACTGTGGGTAAAAGCCAACTCTCCCAATGCAGACTGACCTGACACCCATGTACTGGTATGCACAGCCTGCTACAATGACTGATACAGTATTATACTGGTGAACACAGTAGGCTTACCTGGATGTTCCTCTGATTTGGATGCTGTGGCACCACCTCCAGGATGTATGGCATGATTGATGCCTGGGAGTTGTTGGTTGATCCTAGGTTCACCAGGAATTCCTCTGTGGCCAAGAGTGGTTGTTCTGTTACAGGCCCTCCTCTTGTGACAGCACAATCCCTGGCAACAGTAGCTGCCCTTTGACATGTAGCATTGACCATATCCGTGGCCTGATGTTGGACCTGCTCGTAGGTCCTTTCCTAATGGCCAGTCTGATTAACAGCTCTCACAAGGTCGCCCCATAATACTGGCCACTGTTCATGATTGTGGTGACCACTGGAAAGCAGGATGGGATGGGATGGTGGAGTCTGAGGGCATCCAGTATAGTATCATTCTCTGCAGATAAAAATGGTGGATGTCTTCATTGGTACATCATTCCTGCAAGACAAGAAGAGGGAAATACATTACATGACCGGATACATGGATATCCACTATGTACAGACCCTACATACCCATAATGGTCTGTACTATCTACTGCTCCCTCTCATGTCATAACTCACAGTCTGGCAACACACTACATGTGTGGCTATCACCAAGATAGTAGCAATATGGGGTAATGTCCCTGTGTGCAGTGACAGATTCTGCTGTATGTCTCTACACCCATCAATGCAGTCTACTGTGGTGTGTCCCCTATGGGCAAATCCCCACTAATATGCCATACAGCCACTGTCAGACAAATATCATTGTGCTATTACAATAATTGTATGGGGACAGTCCAGCAACACCGGTGTGGCACAATGAGAGGAAGCAATGCAAACCTGCTGTACTATATGTTCCCTGTAGGCATCACACCTCTCAACTATACAGAAGTTTGCAGAATATCAATATGTTTGCCTCATAGATGTGGTCCTTTTTGCACAAACTTGTGGATGTCTGACAAATGGGTGTCCAATCGTTGATGGTTGCTGTCAGAAAATTAAAACAGAATCTGACTGTCACATGTCAGACCCTCAGAAAACGCTTAGGCTACAGTAATATCTGTTAGTCTATTCACATTCATACTTTGTATGCCCAATATATATATTCTGCTGCTGAGTTTGGGCCATTGTTCCCCCATTAATTAGGGCTTTGTCCTGATTTCTTACTGTAGGAGGTTGAGAGGTATGTTAGGCATAGCTCTCAGCTAAACAGGGATGAAGATCCATGAAACGGGGACTTCGAGTACATCAGGGACATTCAGGGACACTTTTACAATGTTAGAAGTATTTATGTGTGACACTGACAGACTGAAAGGAGGTGAGTTACAGTACATTGTTTGATGTTACAGGAGTGTACATCCTTACTTAGTGTCACTATGTCTTACCTGTAATCCACTATGTTTATTACAACAGCCGACCATTGTAGGTGACCATTGTAGGGACAGAGAGGAGGTGTGATTCACACCAGGAACAGTTGAGAGGCATGCCTGTAAGTGTTGAACAACAGACTATCACTGACATGTCAATATCATAAATCTAATACAAGCCTACTGTTGTAATCCCTAATCCCCATACCTCCATCCTCTCATCTGCATCCTGTTTTATGGGTAAATCTAGTACATACCTGGTGGAATGATGTATTTCTTTTTTAGAAGTATTCCTTTGCAAATGCTTTGCACATATGCTATCTGTGTGGGTAATATCACATACAGACCTGTTCCCCATAAGCAGTTGCTTGCCTTTTGTAGGTAATGCTCATTAACAGGTAATTGCCTGTGCACCAATCTGTGATTCAGAATTGCAAAACTGCATCCAAAACAGCTGAATTGCACCATCATTATTCAATAACATGGCACCACAGTGCAATATATAAGGCCTTCATTTAGTCCTTGGACCTTTCTTAGTTTTTCAGATGGATATTACTGACGTATGGAGACTACAAACATTGCAGAGGGTAGGTACAAATACTGTCCACTGTAGAGATGTGTGATGTATGTCCATAGTTTTGCTTCATATGTTTGGTCAGTGTCCCATGACATTGTGGTCATCTGGCAGTTCACTGGGAAACATTGTGGGTTGAGGTCAGTACGGGGAGAGAGACTTGTGAGTGTTACACTTCATACCCATCAGAATATGCATACTAATGCATTGACTGCTATTCAGAATATGCATACAAACGCAGTGGCTGCTATTCTGTCAACTTACTATCTTTGTAGGGGCAAAGTGTTAACTCATTAACCCCGACTACCATTTCATGGCGCCTCTGTGCTTAACAGCAAGCAAGCAGTGAGATGGTAGGAATGGCATATGGTTACACCTGAGAGTCTTCTCCCAGCACTAGTAAATTTCCAGGAATATTTTAGCTCCACTCTTGAAAATTAAGTTGAAAAAGTAACTGAATTTTGTCAGTTACCTTGTCAACTTCATTTTCAGCATGGAGTCTCTTGTTGTTCATATATGATTTTAAAGAGAAAATTGGCTTGCAATGCACCCCGTATTTTTCTCTCAACAGCAAGCTGATTTAGTATGCTTTTCCTCCAGGAACTGGGGGTAGCCAATGGGAATAACCTCTTTCTTAACACCTCCACCCCCCAACTCTATTCTGTCCAAATAAATAGAGGGTCCTACAGTAGATATTCTCTTTATTTTTCTGTATTTTGTGGGATTTACTACTGTATCCCTCTGTTTATCATGCCGTTTGGGTAGTGTCACTGTCTGGAAAGAAAAAGTTGCAATGGAGATTAATTTGTGTTTTCACTTCCGAACCTACCTAATTCCTCAGTAAGGTAAGATAAGATAGTCTCATTCTATAGCTGTGGTCTGTTTTTTTTACAAGGTTGTGGTTTTCCGGTGAATGACTGAATGAATGTAGTGGAAATCCCTCTGTAACTCAGCCATTTGTAAAAAATAAAACCAACCACTATACCAATGGCCAAATAAGACATAAGAAAAGACTGCCAAAGGTGGAAGACTGCCAAGAAACCACCTAATACTCCAACCAAAGAAGTTATTTAGTGCTTTCCTCCCCATATTTGGCAGTCTTTTCTTGAGCCATTTGTAAAAACAAGAATCAGCTGTAGAAATAATTATTTCCAAAATATTCACAGATATTTTGAAAGGTTATAGAATGGTCATTTAGGGAAATCTTTCATGTTGGTGCTTGTGCAGACTGCAACATTTTATTGTAGGAGTCACTTTGGTGAATGTTTCGTTTTGGTGCATGTATATACCAGGAACTGTTACAGCAGGGTCATTTTGCTGAAATGCTTCATGTTGGTGCTCATGTGTAGTGCAACATTTTATTGTAGGGGTCCCCTTGGGTGAATGCTTCATTTTGGTGCATGTTCTTACCAGTAACTGTTGCTGAAGGGTTGTTTGGGGAAATAGTTCATTCTGGTGTTTGTGCATACTTCAACATTTTATTGTAGGGGTCACTTTGGTGAATGTTTCATTTTGGTTCATGTATATACCAAGAACTGTTACTGAAGGGTTGTTTGGGGAAATATTTCATTCTGGTACTTGTGCATAATTCAACATTTTATTGTAGGAATAATGTAGAAAGAACCACCGTTGCTTAGAAAACCACCGGAGAAGGATCAAAGAAGTCCGGTGACAAGCACACTGCAAACTACCTCACAATACTGCTGATGTGAGTACTGTTCCGATTGAACAAACCCTCAAATTCAGTTAGACTTTGAACTCCGTATAAAGGCTCTGCAAACAGTTCAAAAAACTAGACTTTTATTCCAACGAACAACAAGAAAAAACTGATTTAGTCACAAGCGCTTTCGCCTGGTCATACCAGGCTTTTTCAAGTGTAACTAAATTGAAAAAACAACAAGCTTTTATACTAAAAGCACATTGCCCTTATTACAATTAAATTGTTCCATCACACCAATTATGCAAAATACCTAATTGATTGTAAATCGAGGATTTTATCCCTGCAAGGTTCTTTGTGCAAAGAATGCTTGATTAAACAACACATATAATTAATATTGAATGCTCTTTGGAAACTATTAAATAAAAATTTTTTTGAAAAAATAAATATATATTTTTGAAATTTTTCATCCTAAATGTTATTAGTCCTTCAAATGTTGTTATAAATACGAATTAAAAATTAAAAAATGCTCACAATGACTTTGATTAAATAGAATGACTGTGAATAAGCTTGACTGCAATAGCGTTCCAATATGTTATGAACTAATAAAGTGTTGGATAGGCTTGGGTGAGCTCAATGGTGTGCTTCCAAATGCACCCCTGTATGCCAGAAACTGCTCACCCTTCGCATTTACTTGTAATAAATACATTAAAAATAAAACTGCCTTTAAAAACTGTTTAAACAAATGACATGCTTACCAAAATAAATGAAAATAAAAATGAAAAGAAAAGAAAAATGGAAAGAAAAAATGTAACCAACCATAAAAAACTGCTTTGAATAAAAAACTTGAGACCAAGTTATATTACATTATAATATGCTCCTTTTCTTTTTCAAAACTGGTGCCAAACTTGTAGCCTCATTTAAACCAGGATGTTTGGTTGCATTTAACTGCAACTGCCACGTAAGTTCCCTGATAGCTAGTAGGGTTTCCCAATCCCCCCCCCTTTGATCTTGTTGTATATTATCAATCACAAAGAACTTTATGCTCATTTGTGGACAAGTTAAGAAGTGTCTGTAAAAGGCATTTGTGTCCTTACCCTTAGTGATATCATATTGGTGTTCGTATATTCTACGCCTGAAGACCCTGTCAGTTTTTCCGACATAAAATGCCGGACAGGCCTGGCATAGACCAATATAAACTACCCCTGTGGCGTTACATGTAAAGTGTCCCTTTGCGTATAAAGTAGTATGCCTTGCCTTAATGTGCACCTTGGTCCCTTTTAGAATGTATTGACATTGATTACATTTTCCACAGGGAAATGTTCCATTCTGTTTAGTGGTCGCATTACTTCTTAATTTTAATTCAGTTGTTAGATTTCTTTCAAATAGCCCTTTGAGGTTAATGTTTGCTTTTTTGACAAATCCCACCTTTGTGGGAACAAGCCCTGAAATTTCCTCCTGCATGGTTACCATTGGCCATAGGTTCCTTATGGTTCCTTCTATTATTAGAGAATCTTCAGAAAAAGTGTACACAAAATTTTTTGTAAAATTGGTGATCCCAGCTGATTTCTTTTTACTGATCTCAGTCCTAGTACTTAATAGCGGGGAATACTCTTGCTCTCTTTTCGAAATTATTTCATCTTTAATAGATTGAAATAATTGTTCTGGGTATCCTCTACTTAGAAATAACTCTTTTAGGAACTCCACCTCCTGTAGAAACATCAAGTTAGTACTACATATTCTTGATGCCCTTATGAGCTGGCCCTTGATTATACCCATTTTTTGTTTCAAAGGATGCCCACTTTCGAAATGAAGAAAGCTGTTCGAATAAGTGTGCTTACGGAAAATGCTGGATATTAATCCAGCTCCATTAGGATTCTTACATAATTTGATGTCCAAATAATGTAACTCAGTGTTACTGACCTCATATGTGAGTGAAAGAAAATCAGTGGAATTATTTAAATAATGCATGAATTCATTTAGCTGGTTCTCAGAACCTCCCCAGAGAATGCAAATGTCGTCAAGGAACCTCCTGTAATGCTTAATATGTTTATTCCAGTTGGTTGAATGTATATAATCCAACTCCCATTTGTGCAATACTATATTTGCATAGGCTGTAGCACACGGTGCACCCATTGCTACCCCACTCTTTTGTTTAAAAAATTTTTTTTGTTACAAAACAGAAAATTGTTCTTTAGTACTGTTTCCATAAATTCAATAATCAGGTTGATGATGCTGCTGCTTAGTTTGGTTTCAGTAGCAATCATCTGCGAGAACCATTCCATACCTTGTTGGTGAGGGATGCTTGGGAAAAGTTCAACTATGTCCACTGTTACCATCAAATAATCAGAATTATCTAAGTCTGGAGGTATGTTACTTAAAAATTCCCATGAATCCCTACAAACAAACGGTAAAGAAGATGTATATTCCTTTAACTGCTGATCTATAAATGTGCTTAATGGTTCTGTTACACTGCCTGCCCCTGCAACTATGGGCCTGAATTTGAGTGGGTCTAGCCCTTTGTGCACCTTCGGAATTCCAAATAGGGTGGGGGTTCTAGGTTTAGGTACCAGTAAATAATTATATAATTTCTCATCTATGCAGCCCTGCATCAAATGATCATATAACCCATCCTTTATGTTGGCAATCGAAATATTCAATTCATTCTGAGATGCTGGCTCATAAATTTCATCATTTTGTACCAAATTTTGTAAATAGTTCTCGTAATCATGCTGGAACATGAGTACGATTCCCCCTCCCTTGTCTGGTTTCATGACTCTTATGCACTTTTTCCTGATGTCCTGCATGATGTCCTCAAATACACCTGGAAAATTATTTTTATTTTATTGTAGGAGTCACTTTGGTGAATGCTTCATTTTGGTCCATGTATATACCAGGAACTGTTACAGAAGTGAGATTTTTCTGAAATGCTTCATATTGGTGCTCGTGTGTACTGAAACTTTTTATTGCAGGGTCCCCTTGGGTGAATGCTTCATTTTGGTGCATATTCTTACCAGGAACTGTTACTGAAGGGTTGTTTGGGGAAATAGTTAATTCTGGTGTATGTGCATACTTCAGTGTTTTATTGTAGGGGTCAATTTGGTAAATGTTTCATTTTGGTTCATGTATATACCAGGAACTGTAACTGAAGGGTTGTTTGGGGAAATATTTCAGTCTGGTGCTTGTGCATAATTCAACATTTTATTGTAGGGGCCACTTTGGTGAATGCTTCATTTTGGTTCATGTATATACCATGAACGGAATACATTCATTTGATGGAGCTAACATTGCTCAATTGGGTGTAACACCGAGTGTTATCGAATTTTTTATTGACAAATGGTTGGAATGTCATACAAAACACCAAATGCGACATTTCCAATCGCTCTACCACCTAAACAAGTGCTACCGTGGATCAAAAGGGGGGGTATTTTGCGATTTGCAACATTTGCGATAGCTTTTTTTGAGGTTTTCCCACATTGCTTTTGACCATATTTTGATTGATCATCCACCAGACGATCAAGTGCATGTATACCACCAGGAACTGTTACAGAAGTGTCATTTTGGCGAAATGCTTCATGTTGGTGCTCGTGCATACTGCAACATTTTATTTCAGGGGTCCCCTTGGGTGAATGCTTCATTTTGGTGCATGTTCTTACCAGGAACTGTTACTGAAGAGTTGTTTGTGGAAATAGTTAATTCTGGTGCTTGTGCATACTTCAGAATTTTACTGTAGGGGATCCCCTGGGTGAATGCTTCATTTTGGTGCATGTTCTTACCAGGAACTGTTACTGAAAAGTTGTTTGGAGAAATAGTTAATTCTGGTGCTTGTGCATACTTCAAGGAGATCCCTTAGGTTATGAATACTACAACTCTGAAGAGACGGACATCTACTGTTATAACAAAATCTAACACAACTGTACTTTCTGTGGTGCCATGGCCTAATTTCCCTTAGCATGACTACCTCTTCGTGTCTCCCTTGAAAAGTGTCCACTGACCTACTGAGTCTAACCAATTGCTTTGGAAGTGAAATGCACATGAGAATGTTTTAATGTACTTGACCACAGCATTTTGTGATGTAGACAAAAAATTGTAATATGAATCATTCCTCATTGCTTGGTATCTTGCTAATATATAGGTTTGAGGAAGGGCTCAGTAATAACTGTTATACTATTTTTACTGAGTAAGTGAATGGCTATGGCCTTTTCCTAACAGATTATAATGACTCTGTAATACATACTCAATGCTAGAAGTCTAAATCTCAAAATGCACTCTCTCGAGGCACTCCTAAAAATGGAGAACATTGATATCTGTGCAGTAACTGAGACCTGGTTCAAGGCTCCAGAGAGCATCCCTGCAATACCAGCCTACAACTCTTACCACACTTTTCGGTCACCAAACCAAGACCAAAACACTAAAGGTGGAGGAGTGTCCATATTCACCAAGGATATTCACACCTCCAGGCTATTTGCCCAACACAATACATCTGAAATTCTCCAGGTGCAAATAACACTAGGTAAGACTGCAATCCAAATTGTAGTTTGCTGCAGATCCCCCACCATGCCCCAAGATTCTCACTACACCTTTCTAAACATAATGGAAAATATTAAGATACAACCAAACACCCTAATACTGGGTGATTGTAACTACCCTGCCATTAACTGGGAAAACTACTCGGCTACCAACACCTTTTCCCAACGGTTCTTGGAATTCATAAATTCCAATGCCCTGGATCAACTAATCCATTGTCCCATCAGGGACTCCAATATCCTAGACCTGGTCATTACCAACATGGGAGATAGATGCTTCACACCATTGGCCACTGCCTCATTGGTCAGGTCTGACCATAAGCAAATCACCCTTGGCATCCACATCCCACCCCCACCCCCCAGTATGGAAACCTCTGTAAAAAACTTCTCCAAAGCCAACTTCATGCTACTCAAGTCAGAAGTGACAAACTTCATGACACCCATGCAGATGGGAGCTGAAAGTTCGACTGCTGAATCCTACACTAAGGCACTGTACAAGCACTTCCATTCGTGCATGAATCGTGCCATCCCAAAATAGAACCAAGATGCTCTCCTCCAAAAAAAGGAAGCCAATCTGGTGGTCTTCTGCCATAAACAAACTATACAACAGAAGGAAGAAATTGTTGCAGAAAAGATGAAAATCCCAGGATGCCAAAAAACTCCCTTACCAGCCTCAGTAAGAAGCTGAAATCCCTCATAAAATCCTATAGGGCTAGTTACGAAAATAAAATTGCCAAAGCTTCCAAAGACAACCACAAGGCATTCTATAGTTATAGTCACAACAGATGTAGTACTCCACCAAAAACGAATCAAAAATTCCGTGTGAACAGACCACAATATTTTTAATAAAAATAAAAACAATTTAAACAATTTAAACAGAATTAGCGCTTTCATCTGCCATATGCAGACTTCATCAGAATACTGAATGTACGGTGCCTCTTATTTTTATACAGTTTTTTTAAAAAGTTAATTAAATAAATGAATAAATAATTGAACCTGGAAATTGGATAACAATTACATAATTAGAACAATTTCATATGGTATTTTGAAGCAAACGCTGAAAATAAATAAATAATATACCATGTTAAAGTAATTTGGTTTTAAAATGAAACAGAAAATGTCCAATGAATTGACATTATAAAGTGCTGTATGCCTATTCTTTTAATAATGTTCTAAATTTAATGTTAGTTTAATAAAATAAAATGAATGTGATTTAATGTGCTTTTTGTTGTATGTGTTGTATGAACACCTGAGGTGAATGTGAACTGTGAAAATTTATGTATTGTGCATATAATAAATATAAACTTTTAAAAAAACAATGTAAACTATACACTTTAAAAATACATACATAGTTCAATAAAAACATTCTATGTTATACATTGAAAAGGCATATTTCAGGTTGAATATTAAGAAGTTGTTTGAACTGTTTGTTGTTCTAAAAGGTGTTATTGGTTAAAAAACTTGCTGTGCATTTAAATAATAAAAAAGTTAAATGATAAAAAAGTTTTTAGTGTATATACAAGCTTTTTTGATAATCATATATACAAATATTTTTATACAAATTCAGTATATATATATATATATATATATATATATATATATATATATAATTAATGATCTTGTTTAATGTTAAATAAATTAAATTAATTTATAAAAATAAATAAACATTTTTATATATAAATATACAAAGATAAAAATAAACAAACTTTTTAATGTTAAATATACTGTTTTATAAAAACACATAGCAAGGTAAGAGTTTTAAATTAATATTGAATTATTAATAGTGGTGAAACTAAATCCACACCTGGGTATTTAAATCTAACCATGCTAGTGTGATGTTTCCAAATGTATTTGTAAAAGTTCTTTTTGTGAAATCATGAATTAATCAAGCTGTGTATGTCTGACTGTGTTGACAAATATTTAAACTCTCGAAGCTTTGTCTATTAAAATGGCTTTAATGTTGATGTACTCATTAAGCCTCGGAGGGAGGTTTGATTTTAACCTCAGTTGCCATTTAATTTCCTTCTGAAGTAAAATATTCTTTACATCACCTCCCCTTGGGTCTGTTTTAATAAGTTCCAAAATTCCAAACTTAAAGTCTATGAAACCTACACACTCAACAGAATGTTTAAACAATGCGCTCATCTCCTTTCTCTTTTTAATGTCATGGGTATGCTCATAGATTCTTTCTCTGAGGGTCCTCTCAGTCTTACCAACATAGAAGGAGGGACATTTGGAACAAATGGCCAAATACACTAACATCCTACTACGACAGTTACCTTTGCAAAAGGCAATTTTACTTTTTAAGCCATTTTCCAATTTTATTTCCACAGCTTGATTAATATATATACATTGTCTACACCTACCACATTTTGTGGTGCCTTCCTTTTTATCAAATTTTGTATTTCCAGTTTCAAAAAGTCTTTTAAAATTTAAAATTTAAAGCAGTCTTGTATATGAATGTTGTTTTTTTTCCATGGTATATTATTTATTTATTTTCAGCGTTTGCTTCAAAATACCATATGAAATTGTTCTAATTATGTAATTGTTATCCAATTTCCAGGTTCAATTATCTATTCATTTATTTAATTAACTTTTTAAAAAAACTGTATAAAAATAAGAGGCACCGTACATTCAGTATTCTGATGAAGTCTGCATATGGCAGACGAAAGCGCTAATTCTGTTTAAATTGTTTAAATTGTTTTTATTTACATTCTATAGTTATGTCAAGAATCTAAATGGCAATGCTCTGATCTGCTCTGAGCTACAACAGAATGGCATTAAATATACTGATTCCAAGGATATTGCCAATATACTGGCAAATTGATTTAGTGCAAATTTCACCCCTAAAGGGCCAATCTCAGTGCCAAAAGATTGCCAAATTCTGGTAATCACGGCCACACAGGTAGAAACCGCACTCTCCAAAGCTAAGAATACAGCATCCATGGGACCAGATGGCATCCTGGGCTGTGTACTACATGAACTACAAAATGAACTGGCACCTCACGTGTGTCATGTTTAATTATAGCCTCACCTCAGGCTTCGTGCCCACTGAGTGGCACACAGCTACAGTTATCCCACTCCACAAGGGGGATCTACCTTGGATCCTAGGAACTACCGTCCCATCAGTCTGACAAGCCTGATCTGCAAGGGCATGGAACGCATTATCATGGAACTTATAAACAAAGACATCAGTAACCTTCAAACACTGGACCCACCCAGTTTGGGTTCATGAAGGGCCGATCTTGTCTCCTGAACCTGATTGACTTCTTCAAATCAGTCTCTAGAGCTGTGGACAAGGGTAAGGTGGTCCACACAGCCTATATGGACCTTGCCTTCAACACCATTCCCTATTCTGGAATCATAGATAAACTTACTAAGCTGGGCATAAATCCCTACATCACTCGATGGGTTGCCAACTGACTTACTGTCAGAACCCAGACTGTAAAAGTAGCCGACTCCAAATCCAGCTCTAGACAAGTGACAAGTGGAGTACCTCAGGGTTCAGTCCTGAGACCGCTCTTGTTTGGCATCTACTTCTCTGAAGTACAGGCCAACACTAAGGGACTCTGGCTAACAAATTTCGCAGATGACTGCAAACTGGAAGCCATTATTGAATCCCCAAATGATGTGGATATTCTACAAAAGGGTCTTACAGAAACAAATGCTTGGTGCCAGTGCCATGGGCTCAAGCTTAATGCCAAGAAATGTATAGTTATCCACTTTGGGAAAAAACATGTACCCATGAATTACCACATAGGTGGCAGTACACTAAACACTGAAAGTTTGATGAGAGACTTAGGGACACAGGTGGACAGTGGTCTCACCTTCGATAACCACATCATCACAACAGTTAGGAAATCCTTCTATGTGGCACACCTCATCACTAAGGGCTTTTCATCCAGAAAAAAGGAGGTCATTGTCCCACTGTACCCATCCCTCATTAGACCCATTATAGAGTACAACACCCCATTTAGTATGTACCTCACAAAACATCTGCAACAGCTGGAAAGACCACAGAGATACCTCACTAAAAGAATCACAGGCCTAAAGCAGATGATCTATGCTGACCGTCTAAAAAAACTCCAGCTATACTCTGTGGCATATTGTCTACTCAGAGGCGATCTTTGCTTAACATGTCAAACTCTGAGCTGTTGGACATGCTCCACTTAAAGAAATCCCAATCCCTCAGAGCCACATGCTCCAGGGATCTAAACCTTGTCATCGCAATGAACAAAACATGCAGGAGGGATAGGATCCTGACCTAGAGACTCCCCATACTCTGGAATTGACTGCCCATACATGTCAAGCAGAGCACCTCCTTGGCCCTCTTCAAAAGGAACCTTGACGATTGGATGGGAGATAGGAAATTCACCCCAGGGATCACATCATTTGCCCTGCTAGACAGGGGTCCAGGGAAGTAAACATTGTGGGAAGAAATATCCAGGGAATTGTTATGGCTAGGCTTTTATAGGCCCTAGGGCCAATAGCCTAGTACCAACCTACGAATCTATGAATAACAGCTGGAGAAGGTAATATAATGAATGCCTACTCAATAGGCAATTATCACCTGTGTGTGAGCATGCATAACTTTGTAAGTCATTAGCACAGTGCAGTTACAATACAGCACTGAGTCATGATCATTTTTCAGGCCACACTGTCAGCAGCTCTCCCTGTTGTTCACATACGTAGAACTCATTATCACATTGATGAATGCACAAGTCAGACTTGGCTTTTTCTCCACTTGGGGTCATTGCAATACACCCCCCCTTCACACCACTTTCATTTCTGTCATTTGTACAGTTTTGGTGAGTACCATGGCCATACATTTCTAGTGGGTTACTGACATCAAGAAAGGGCCATTATGTGATGCACAAGACAAATCAAGATGTGCATGCGTATGGAACTGGGGAACTTGGAGTGTGATGCTGAGTACTGTGTGCATCACTGGGTGTCACACCTAAACGTCATGCATCTTAGGAGCATCCTGGATGGCAGTGGTGAACTTGGAGATTCTTCAGATCAGTTCCAGTGAGCTGCTTTCTTGGATATGCATGGTTTCAAGGGTGCCCTTTCTGTGCCCCCTTGTCAGTTACCGGCCAAGCTCTTATGCACCAAGGCCAGGAAAGTCCCTCTTCAGACCTTTGTGCCAACTGCTCTTATGTTGGTGGATGCATCACAAGGGGCATACCCAGCCACCATAGATCTTATGATCCACCTGGATTGCAGTTGGGAATTTGGAGACTCTTCAGCTCAGTCCCATAGTGCTGCTGACCTAGCTAAGCATGGCCTTGGGGGTGCCACTGTGATGAAGTGTTTCCCTCCAGGAAAGGACACATGCAAAAAGACAAAGCCTGGGTCTGTCTTGGTCTTTTCACATGTTGTCTTGCTGTAGCTGTCCACTCAGTCTCGCTCCCTTCAGGTGTAGTAAATGTATGTAGGTCAGGGCAGGAGGGTTTACATTAGCTTTCCCCTTTCACTCCTTATGGCCATTGCCAAAAGGACACATGTAAATGGAAAAGGCAGAGGTAAGGTAGAATGCTGACATTGCATACAATCAGGAGTCATTGCTGCTACCAGCAGTCTGAGTGGGTGACCAGCACCGGTATAGGACACTTCAGACTTCCACGAGCTGAAGCTCCATGCCTGTCCTTGGCATATTAGTGGAGCGGTGGTCCTTACCATGCTTTTTCCATTTACATGTGCTCTTTCTGTGCCCCCTTGTCAGTCATTGTGTGTAATTTGGTGTTTTCATGGGTGGTAGATATGTACCTCTGCAGCGTTGTCACCATTTATGTACCTTATGAAAAGAATAATGCCCCTGTGGATAGAAGTAAACACTTGGATGGTTTAATCAGTTAATGCATTATGATCTACATATATATGAGCTATGCAGGATTGGTAACATGCAGCTTGTGAGAAGAATGGAAGACACCCATGACCAAGTAAGACCAGTATGGTAAGTAAAACTCTATTATGAATTGTGTTGTGTAAATATGATATTTTTCTGAGTTTGGCAAATAACTGTGGGAAGGAGCTGGTGAAGATGCTGAGAAAGAACAACTGTTTCAGGAGAGTGCTACCACGTACAATCGAATATGTCAGTAATCATCCTCCAATACTTCTTTTTTTATTCTTCTTTTATCAGGTATGTGTAGAGTTTAGATGGCAGGAAGGGCTTAGTAATACAGAACGTGATCCCTTATGTCCATTGCTGAATGGAAACATGTAAAGAGAAAAGGCATAGGTAAGGCAGACTGCTGACACTGAAGGAGGTTGTGAGACTGTAGTGGTATCAGCTGTCTGAGTGGGTACACAGCACAGCTATCAGACAGATCAGATGGCCTTGCCTGCCACTAAAGTCCCATGCCTATTCTGGGTTCATTAGTGGAGTGGCGGTCCTTAACTTGCTTTTTCTCTTTACATGTACCCATTCAGTAGTATGTTGGCTACACCAAGAATGTGTATATTTACAATGATATCTGTCTACATGGGTAAAACAACTGGGTCTGAATGCTGTACACATGTAGACATATCAGTTTGTTTAGGACTTAGGTTATGGAAATTATGATTTTTTCATATTTTGGTAAATAACTTTGCAAGGGAGCATCTGAATGTGCTAAGTAGTACCTCATTTTGAAGACAGTATTCATAGTTCTAACATGGTAAAAGAACTGTGTCTGTATGCTATGCACATGTACAGATATCAAAATTTGTTTTGGACTTAGGTTATGGAAATTATGATTTTTTTTTCAAGTTTTGGTAAATAACTTTGCAAAGTAACATGTCAGTGTGCCAAGTAGCACCTCATTTTGAAGACAGTGTTACTCCTTACAACATGGTAAAATAATGGTGTCTGTGCACTATACACATGTACAGATATCACAGTTTGTTTAGTCTTGTAGGATTATGAAAATTATACATTTCCAATACTTCTCATTATTATGCCCATATATTTGCAAGGGAGCATGGTGATGACACAAATGATGCATCGTTTTGAAGCTGACATTGAGACACACAACTTATACACTGATGTGTAGTCTCTGTCTGTTACAGGTGATGAGATATTAGGCTTTGTTTATTTATCAATTATGAGAAATATTATATTAATCATATTTCTGTGAATTATCTCCATAAAGGAGCATCACACAGTAATGGTTAAGGTATCATTTTAAAGCTGACATTCATATAAACAAATTCAATACAAATTGTATGGGTCCAAATGGTACATTGACCAAGATATTGTGCTTTGCTTTTCCAAAAAGGTAAAAAATATGCACATCAGCATTCCTTGCCATATATTTAATAATGACTTTGATACGCACTATCAACATTTACACTGCTGGAAAGGTCAGTGTCTGCTGAACAACTTTTGCATTTACATTTTTAGTCTAGCTCTTTTATTTAAAGAGTTATGAACATTTGTTTTCTGTATGGTTTTACAAATGGATTTTTCTGAAATTGAGCTCAGGCTGCACTGTTGTTCCTATGATGGAACTAAGCAGGCAGCTTTTTCTGAGCTGCTCCAGAGTGAATGAGTTAAACAGGTCCCATACTTCTCAACTGTACAGATGTTCGCTGAATGTCCAGATGTGCTTCATATTTTTTGCCAGTTTTTCATAAAACTGTGGTTTTCTGGCAAATTAGTGGTGAATCACTACAGATAGATAAAAAACAATGACAGACATTTGGGTTTCAGACTTCATGCCATTCAAAAAAGTCATGCTAATGTAAAAGCTGTTGTTCTATTTTCACAGAATCATGCAAACTTCTTTTCAATCTCTGTCTCCTTCCTTCAACTCAATAATATAAGCATCTATATTATCTATATGACCCTCTGCTCACGTAAAGAACACATATGTCATAAATGACAAATTCTTTTGGGCTTGACAACAGCTTTTTTTCTGAGTGTTGGTGTTTTGTCATTTTCCTCAAGTAAAATAAATGAGTTACATACCTTAATGACTTTTTCCTGGGCAACACATGAGGATATATTTCACTGAATCTTTTCAGGCTTTCAGCTAAGCTACTTGCTACAGTAAAGAGTAAACTAAATTTCTAGCTTCATTATCTACAGATTCCTGTCAAGATTGAATATGAATAAAATGTTCCTATTGGCTGTAGCAAAGCCATATTTCAACTGAGAAAATACACTTCCATTTTACCAAATACAGAAACTGTTGACAGTAAATATATATATATATGTTTTGGTTCTTGACATATTCACATATATTTCTTCAGTTCTGGTAGATGATTTTTTACTGACACTATTCCTTGCATGCCAGGAGGCATAATAAACAACACAGAGGGGAAAGAGTTGTGGTCTAACCACCATGAAATCTATATCACTGTAAGTGCCTGTGCACCACTGGACATTAAGTGCCTGTACACCACTGGACATTCAATTTCTTTAGCTAATGTACTTGTATTCAGGTTATATATACCATCTTTTTATCAACAGTATTGCCTGACTTATCGTAGGTCTCCCCTAGCACTCCCCTCTTAATGAATACCAGACTCGGGATGATGATCTGATCACCAAATTAAATAAGTAAATGAGAAGTCCTTCTCTAGCACTCTGAGTCATGACTGTAAAATATTGTAAATGAACTGATCTTGTACCTAAGAGGAACTTGGGCATGGCTAGTGGTGGAAGTAATTTAACGCACACAATTCTACTCAATATATGAAGTATTTATGTATATGTGTATATATATATATATATATATATATATATATATATATATATATATATATACAGTTCATCAAACCTACTTTGTTGTTATTTTAGTGAAAGTATTTCATCGAAAATGCACTTTCGTTAAAGAAAACAAATGAACATGCCATTAGGATGTGCCGTTAGTTGTACATCAATGTATACTGTTGATGTACAACTAAGGGGACTTTTGTTGAGATCATAGTAACAATGGGGATAAGGGAATATTCCCTTTTCCCCACTATAGTATGATCTCGAAGTGAGAATATTAAAGTGGGGGGGTTTGCAGGGGGGGCTTGCTCCCTTTGCATATCAGTGTTTAATCTGTTGTTTTTTTGGGTCTATGTTCTTTACTCAAAAGTACGGGTCATCGAACCTTACTTCCACGAACTGACTTCTGCGAAAGTGCATTTTGTCGAAAATGCACTTTCGGGGACAAATAAAAAAACCTAAACATAAAAAAAAAACACACATTAAACACTGCCATGCAAGGGGGGGCAAGACTCCCTGCACCCCCTACACCCACCTTACTTTAATATTCTCACTCTGAGATCGCACTACAGTGGGGAAAAGGGAATATTCCCTTATCCCCACTGTACTACGATCTCAACAAGAGTTTCCTTAGTTGTACATCAACAGTATATGTAGATGTACAACTAATGGTACATGCTAACGGCATGCTTTTTTGTTTTCTTTAACGAAAGTGCATTTTCAACAAAATGCACTTTCACTAAAGTAATTTCAACAAAGTACAGTTCAATGAACCATACTGTCAATAGTACAACAAGGACCTATATATATATATATATATATATGAGTTTCATTGAAATGCACAGACACTTAAGAGTTAGAGCTCTTGATTATTAGCGGCACTGTTCGAAAATTCCTTTTTCATTGTTGCTGTTATTCAGGTGCACGAGATCACTGTGCAGTGGGGATCAGGGAATTTGTCTTGGTCCTTCTCTGCTGCAGTGGCATTTCAGAGTTGGTATATATAATTAGCAGGAGATGTGGTGGAATATTCCCCCCACATGGGTATTCCAGAGAGTGGTTGACCGTGCAAAAAAATAATTTTTGTTTATCTTCGTATCTGTTTGATTAGACATTTTGTGTATTCAAATCTTTGTCTGTATTAGAGTTTGAACTGTGTGTTGTCTGAATGTTTTACATAGACTCAAGATAGATAGATAGATAGATAGATGTCTATATCTAATCTATATCTGTCTATATATCTGTATGTATATGCACACACACACACACATTTTTATATATATATATATATATATATATATATATATATATATATATGAAACATTTGGAGGACTGGGTTATGATACCCACGGTATCCTAGACATATGTACTGCGGCAGTATGACAGCATTTTGTACAAGTTTAATACCTGCCACATTCTTGGCAGGACAGAGAATGGTTCCCATTCTGGTAAGGAGTTGAAGCATTTTTATAGTGACCTATTGCAATATCACCAAATCTGCTTAGGCAGTGGGAAGCAGAGGTTAGAGAAATAAAAACAGTTTTATTGTGAACATTTCCCATTTATTTTACACAGGTGCATTGCTGTACTGAGTCTTTACTATTATGGCTTACAGCAACTGAAGGTTGTCAAGCTAACTCAAATGGATGACAAAGGAGGCAAGACTGCCATTTGTGGCAGCATGAGGCATATGGTCTGTTGACTAGTGTTCTGTGTGTCTTTAATACTATGTGTGACATATGTCTGCAGTAATGTGTTCTCTCTTGTTTCCTGTTTTTTCATCAGGCTCACTTGTGTTGGTCAGAAAAAGGCAGCAGCATTTGCCTTAGTCAGTGCTGGTTGATGCCTATGGCACTGGGTCACCATGGGTCACCATGTCCAGCTGTCAACAGGGGGATAGACTTTACCCTAATGATGTCATACTGAAGGGGCTCATTGGTGACCTCCATGACCATTACTTTGGGGGGATAGAAGAGTCTTTTCTCTGATAGTAGCTCAGGGGATTCCTATTGGATTCCTGCTGGAATGATATCAGCTGAGGTTCACTGGGAGCTGGACACCTGCCTCAGAACTGTGGAGCACCTCCTAGCATGGCTGTTTGAGACGTGCAACAGGAAGATCCTGACTATCTAACTAACTACACAATGCACACCTTGTACATAACTTCAGCCATGGAGGTGACTGATGTATAGTTGTGTTAGTCACTGGCTGGATCTGGCATGTGGCACATACTCAGTCCCTTTACCTATCATTGTGTTCTCTTGCCTTGTGTGTCATTCCACTACATTATTTTGTCCACTCTTCCACATTACTGATTTCGTACCTTCTGTCTGTTTGTATTCCTCCACTATTGTCAAAACCTTTTCTGTCAGTACCACCCTTGTGTATGTCTGCGCCTACAATTTATATTTGCCTGCGTTCACCTGCAAACTTCTTTTCTCCTGCTTTCTCTTCAAAAGCCTTTCCTCACCATCTTCCCTAGATACCCTTTGGCATCTTCCCACACCACACTGCCAAGGCTAATTCTGTGTGCATTCCTCTGCTTGTAATTCTCCCTTTTCTGACTTTGTTATCTCCCCTTTTGGTCCCTATTTGTATGATGAACTGTACTGTTCCTCATTGGGTTGTAGGTCACTGTACCTGCAGCAACAGTGCTGTGCTTTGTTGTGTGGCTGCACATTCATAGCCTAGAGCAGGGACAGACATGCTTACCTGCCTTTCCTGTGACATCATCTAGTTCGATCAACATGCACCTTGCTAATACAACACGTGCAATGGCCTTGATTAATGTTACATACACCCATAAGAAAACTCATCTGGTATGCTGTGCACTTCTTATCTCAGAGTAGCGGTGCTATTCAAGCCCTGATACACATGTGAGCAGCTGTGGAATGCTTGATACTTTGTACTGCACAGACACAAAACACTTACCTATGAAGACCAGCATATATTTTATTTACAAACATATGCAAGTGATGTTACAGTAGGTTTTATTTAATTAAGTTGATTATTCCCTGAAATAATCTTGCATGGAAAAACTAAAAATTAATGTCAAAAGGATACACAGTGATGCATAAGCACAGGCTTAGAAATAGAAAATAAGTGCTGACAATGGCAGTTTGATTTATGGCCTTTATTCCAGAAATAACCTGAAATTAAAAAAATTAGCAAACTTAATAGGTCATCCCTAAATGAAACCTGCAATAGTTTAGAAACTTTCTCTACATGTATTAGTATAGCGTTCATTTTATTTTAGTCTTTATGGTTAATGTTTTTTCTATAAGATATTAACTTGGATCCTCTGAAGAAAGACCAACCAACAGTTTTAAACATCCCTAGCTAATATGAAACATACACCATCAGTCTTGTGTGAAATTCAGACAAATTATCACTGCAGCCCTAGTAGTGCTTCTCTGGTGAGCTCTTTGTGGCATTACCCTTTGAAAGGAGAATCAGGGACATTACATATACACCAGTTTGAAACACTTACTTACTTCAGCGCTAACATCTTAACTCTTTCCATTGATATCAATGGGTATAGATTATAAAAATGGTGTACAGCTTTTTTATCACTTTGCTTCCCAAATAACATAGTACAGCTTGTCTTGGAATTACCCTACCATGTCATTTTGATAAAGTCAAAGGGATCAGAGGAAGAGCACATGGGTTATTTGCATTAGCCATGTCCCATGACTACTGCATTTGCAGGTAACTTACTATAGTGAGATCACTGTAGCACTATGTGCTGGAGCCTTCTTAAAAGTGTAGAGGTACAGCAATCTTTGAATTACTCCCCATAATGTGCTGTGCAATCCTGCTAAAGTAGGATTACATAGTAAACTGTGTGTTTCTAAATCATGTTCATAGTCTTCTCTGAACAGGAAATGTATAGCACTGTAAATATAAACTGCCTATGGCATCTTGTTTCTTATGCATTAACCTTCTTGATCATTTTGTTCAAAGTGTTACTTCCATCTTGCATCCACATAGTTTTCAATGTGACACTATATGTTCTAATTATGAAGCCATAGCTACAAAACTGAATTATCCTGCCAATTGACACATTCATTCCTTCATTCATTCATTCATTCATTCATTCATTCATTCATTCATTCACTCAGTAACTCATTTTCTTATTATTCACTTAATCCAAAATGCAGGATTGTGGCGGAGAAAAAGCATGTCATGGCACTCAGCAGGCATATGGAATACATCTTTGAAGCTCATACTGCTAAGAGCACTAACTCATTGTGTGCACACACACAGAAACACAAACACACACACACACACACACACACACACACACACACACACACACACACACACACACACACACACACACACACCACACAGAAACATTTTGACAACAGTGTACATCTATGAGCAATTTACAGAACTGCCAATTCACTTATGACAAGACTTTTAGATGTTGGAGAAAGCAGAGCCTGCCAAAAATCCATAGGGACAAAGAGAAGAAGTGCAGGCTCCACACACAAGGCAACCCTGCTAATAACTAAATTGGAGAGAGCCAATCATGGAAAAAAATGTTGCACCTCTCAAAGCAGGGGATGCAATATAGCAGTGTACCTGACTGCATGACATAAGCTGGGGATGAGACAGAACAGGGTAATTGAACCTATTATTTCAGTTTAACCTGACTGCATGACATAAGCTGGGGATGAGACAGAACAGGGTAATTGAACCTATTATTTCAGTTTAACATTACATTCCATTAACTGCTAAATATACTAAGCTTTAGACAGCACAGTGGTACAGTCAGTGGTATTGTTGCCTCACAGCAGGAGGTTTTTTGTTCAATTCTCAGCTGGGGTGCTTTGAGTGTATAGTCTATATGTCCTCCCTGTTTTAATGTAAGTATATAGATTCGCAGATATTTCAAGGTTAAAGAGTCTTATGACCATTCAGGCCTTGCCAGTAGCCTCCCTCATTTTGTACCACCTTTTACATGGAAGGCCATACCAGTCAATTCTGAAGTAAATTTGTGGAGACCCATCCATTCATCTGCTTTTTGTTTAAAGGAAGCTAGTGAGTTGCACTCCTTAACAAGCTGGGGAAGTTTCTCCAGAGATTTGGGAGGCACTAGGTTATAAACCTGTCCATCCACCATGTTTTTATTATCTGCAGGTGAATATTTAGGTTGCTGGTTCTAGTACTGGTGGAGATAATGGACTGCAGAGAAACAGGATATCCAGGACAATCGGGGGGGGGGGGTCTAATGTCATAATAAACAACTCAGAGATGTCCGCTCAAAAGTCTGCAAAACACTGAATAAAGTGTTAGAATTTCTAGACTCATTTAGTTGTTCAGAGACATTAGACTTTCTAATTATTTTATATTTTTTGTGAGCTATTTCTCAGAAGGGGCATTATACTTGATAAGTGGCCTAACCAATACTGTTTATAAGGAAATGATTATCTCTTTAAACCTTTATAATATTCATTTGGCAATAAGATGGGGTAACTAAAATGATTTCCTGGCAACAGCTGTCAAATGATGGTCAAATGACAGGGAGCTGTCAACTGAATTACTTAGGTTTCTAACTACGTTTTCATTTTATATTAGTGTGTTGTCTAAACAGTATGAGGGGGTTTCTAGCAAATGTGATGCTGCTACACTTTTCAGCATAATAAAGAGTGCTTATACTGGAGGGTTTGTGTGTCATACGGTGGCATAGGGTGACATAACAGCAGACACCAGTTTGTAGTCATTAGTCACATGTCTTGGCTCTCTGCTTGGAGATCTGAGATATACGTACAAAAAAGGTACATGTTTTCTCCATGCACTCTAGTTGTCTGTAGGTGTGCATTCAGTATGTGTGTAAGTGTGTGTGTGTATGTGTGTGTGTGTGTGTGTGTGTGTGTGTGTGTGTGTGTGTGCGCATGTGTAATACAGCCTACCACTTTAATTTCATTACCTACTTACATAATAAATTCCATGGATAGCGGTGACTGTCTACAGGGTCACTACTGGAGTCAGTCATAACCTGTAAAGCATGAATGGATAGATTGCATACACTTACATGTGACTATGCCCATGCAAAATGACAACATTATCACACTCATTCTGTTCACTTACAGAATTTAATTAAATGTAAGCACGTATGTATGTAAAAATAAATGAATGAAAACAAATGGTAATATGGTCATCAGTGCTCACAAAATCATTGCTGATCTCCAAGTTAATCATCTGTTTTTTCCATTTGCAGGGATAATTCATACTTGACAAATCATCAGAAATATTGGTGTAATTTTTTCAGGCTTTGCAGGGTATGTCATTCAGAACTCTATGTTCTGAAACCTGACCTCTCTAACTTTTAATTCTCATTTTATTTCCTCAGTATATCACATTCTGTTAAGGGGTTTGTGTGCCATCCTGCTGTGAAGAATCATTACAACTCTTTTTTTATTATAAACCTGTGCTAGTTATGTTTCTTATCTGGATGGATGCAGTCTGTGTAGGAAGAATAAATGTGAGCAGTTGTATTCTCAGTACTCCAGATTTTACTATAATGAGCTTCACAGGTCTCATGGGAATAAATCATAACCATTCATGTTAAAACTGAGCCTAACGAAGGCATCAAGAGCTTCTGTTTTACACAATATTAGATTTGTAAAACTGATGTTGAGTGTTTCATATTTTTATCTTCTCTCAGCAATATATTAATGTATTTTAAACCTTCACACTAGCTAAGTCTCACTTTGCCAATCTGCTTTACTCTGAAAAAATAAATTTTAAATGACAGATTTCTTGCAAGTGAAATGGAGATACATATATTCTGCAGAATCTACATATGTTCTAAGCTAAATTACCTACTTAAGTCAGCTATCTTTATGTAAATGGCAACATTATCAGTACAATATTTCCTGCATTTCTAAAGTAACGCTATAGAAGTACTCACTCATACTTTTCACTGTGTCGTGAGCAGACCTCCTACGAAATGATCACATTTGACATGTATGCCCTATGGAGATCCATCAGTGCTTTACTCGGTGTTACTGTGCCTGCTGTGAAAGGAATATTGCAAGTTCTGTGTCACAGAAAGACAGCTTTACGCTGTGTTAGATGTAAGTGGAACATTTTCTAAGGCATGTTCTGCACATTTCCTTTATAAAATGTAACAGATGTGACATTTTTTATATCTGACTTTCAATAATGGTTTCCTCTATACCTCTCAACTACCCAAATCAGCACAGAATATCTAGATGTTTGCTTCATATTTTAGGCCATTCCTCATGCAATTTGTGGTCTTCCGACAAATTACTGAGGACTGAAGTCACTAAATAATGATAGATGCTTGATTTTCAGACTTCATATCCTTCAGAAAATTCATGCAGATACAAAATCTGTTATTCTAACATTTTTTTTAAAAAGTATAAGTGCAATTTTCAAAATCTGTCCCTATTTATTTCTGGCTTTGTTCAGCCAACTTGAGCTAATAGATTGAGAGGTATGCTTTCCTCTGGATGAATTGTTTCCAGTATACCTTTTTGAAGGAAAAAAAAAACATTTCCTCCAATGTAGTACAAGAATGAATATTATTCATGCCATTACAACTAATTCATGCAGTTATAACAAAACCACAATCTGTCATTCAGTTAGCTGATGGCTGGGTACACTGATTTCCCTTATTTTCATGATAAGAAATCTGGGATTTACACCTGTGATTTTTAAATCTAATTTCTGGCAATTACAGTAATTTCATTATAATTTTCTTATGCTCATCTGTATCTCTCTCTCTCTCTCTCTCTCTCTCTATATATATATATATATATATATATATATATGGATCTATGTTCTTTTATCAAAATTTCAAATTACCAAAACCCAAATCACAGGGACCACAAAACCAAAACTACAATACAACGAAAAGTCAATAAACGTCAATATACCAAAACACACTACGACAAAATCCCAAAATAAACACATTTAACCTTCATACTGCACTCCCCACACCCCCTGCAAATTATATATACCAACTACAATATCGCACTACAGTGGGGAAAAGGGTGAATCTCCTTCTCTTCACTGTACCGAAATCTACATGAAGAAACTCTGACTGCTGTATAACATCCATACCCGGCAACACTATGAAGCATAAAAGAAAAAAACAAACAGAAAAACACTGCACCTCTTCCTGTATATGATGTCAGAACTTGTGATCGCTGTTCATTAAAGTGTGCTTTGGTAAACTGACATTTCATTGAACTGCACTTTTGGTTTTGCAGTCTCTGCGATTTGGGTTTCAGTAAAGTGAGATTTCGATAAAACATAGTACACCTATATATATATATATATATATATATATATATATATATATATATATATATATATATATATATATATATATATATATATATATATATATTTGTATATATATATATATATATATATTATATATATATATATATATATATATATATATGGAGAGAGAGAGAGGGTTATGATTGGGATGTCAAGTGATGAATTGTTACTATCCAACTCAAGAACACATGACAAGTCGGGTTATGATTAGAAACCTGATCATAATTTTTTGCACTGCATGCAGTTTTATTTGCACCCATGTATTACAATAGGTAGAGAAAAAAGTGTAGGAGCACTGATTGCAATGCAGTTTTTTAAGCTGTAATGCACTTAAGCTGCCATACATAGACTGGCCAACAGAAGACTGTCAAGAAATGCAAAAATGTTTACAAACTTGTTAAACACTTTAGCCAGATGAGTGAAATGTTTAGCAGTTTTTGTAAACGTTTTGAATTTCTTGATGCTCTCTGGTAACTGCTTACTGCTGTTAATTCTCTAGTGCAAGACTAGACCTTAATAGTGGAGAAGAGTGCTAAACAAAAGATTATTAAGCACCTTTCTGATGTCAGATGGCTATACAGTTATTAGAATGTCTAGCAGATAGAATCTACCCAACATAGCTGAAAATTAGACACTCAAAATTTCCACTTAGCCAAACTCCTTTTAAACCTTTTCCCCTTATGTGTTTCCATGGGTTGTGTCTCAGAAACTATGATGTAGGTGACCAACAATCCCTGGACTCAAACCACTTTTGTATTTGTAAATAGTGGGTGATGCTTACTAAACTTAGCTGAGTTTTTCCAAAGGACAGCTGAAGCTCTGGATGAAGGTCTGACAATCTATAATGCATTTTTTGACCCATAAGGCCTTTGACACCATCCTACATGATGGCATCACAGATAAACTCTCCCATTTTAACATGAGCTCATATGTAGTTATTGGATATCCAATTGGCTTTTTGAGAGAATCCACAATGTTAAGGTGGGACATACCTCCTTTAGTCAGAGAAATATAACCAGAAGGGTTCCCAAGGGCTATGTCATGGGTCTTAGGGTGTTCAGTCTCTAATTCCTAGGAATTAAAGTGACTAATTAGTTTGCTGATCACTCAAATCAACTGTAATTTTTCAGTCCCTCTTCAACAGTTAGATCGTCCAGCAGGGTATAAACCAGACCGACACCTAATGTGTCAGTTATAGGCTCAGCATAAATTCCCAAAATATTCTATAGTTAACTTTGAGAGAGCTACATCATTCCCTGCTTTTATTACATTGCTGATAACCATGTCAAAACAGAGAGAATAATCTGGAACTTGGGTACCTACATTGATAACTATCTTTCTCTTGGATGCCATATCTCAGGTGTCATTAGGAAGTGTGTCTGCATTCCTCAGCTCATCTGTAGAGGTACCTGTTCTAGTTCTCATTCAGTTTCACTCCCTCTATATTCTTCCATTATTAGAGCTATTGTATAATATAATGCCCCTTTAAAAAGTATCTCACAATGCACCTTGACCAAGAAGAGATACCAAAGGTATCTAAACAAGGTTTCTTTACTTTTCTTTACTCTACAATGTAACCTTCCCCAAATGAGATTGAGCCCCTTACAGATAAGGGGCTCAGTCCATGTATTATGTCCTGCTCTGCTCATATTGGCTTCTAAGGGGTGATCTCTGAAGCCTAGTTCCTATTTGGCCTCCCCTACCTTTGCAGTCTGCCCATCACTTACAGCAATTAATTCATCATCCACCAAAAAATTAACACCTGCTGGCATGACATGTTGATAACCCAGCTCATTCCTGCCTTAAGAATAAACTCCATCTGCATGTCAGTCAAAATACACACATTGCTTTCAAAACTAGACTTAACAATCTGATGGAAGGGCACATATTCATGCCTTGGGTATCTGGAAGCCATCTTAACAGGGGTACCTAATATACTGTCAAGGCCAAGGAGGTGTATCAGCTCAGCTTTTAGATAATCCTTCAGCTGTAAACGTGGTATGAACCTGTACATCTGTAATAAGGCAGCATTACCTTTAGCTAAGGAGCTCTTGCAAATTAAACAGATTGTAACATGCTACCTTCTCTCTCCCATTTAATTAATAAAAACACACACTAAGAAAATTATTTAATTTAAACCATCTACTAAGTTTCTTTGTAACAACTATCTTGGCCAGCTACCTCATCTATCTCTAGAAAGTCAATGCCAAACTTTTATTACTATCCCACCTTATGGAAAAGAATGCTTCAGAATGCTAACATTCATGCCTTTAAGGAGCTTTCCTGCATTACACATACCTTACAAACTGTCGCAGCATAACTGCACCCATTTAAGTGCCCTGCAGAAGGTACATCTATATAAGCTAATCAACTTGTATCTTAATATTCAGACTTGCTTTCTATGTGTACTTCAAACTTTGTGACTGAAATTACTTCAACTTGTGATGAGCAAGAAGTCAGCTCCAGTTCGAGGAAAAAACTCTGAGGAAGATTTACAACAAGCACCAAGGTTTCATGGAATCCCTTAATTTTGTATAAGTTTGGCTAAATTCTCCAGAATCAGTCAGAAACATGAATTAGATAATTTAACTTAATTAGTAAAGCATACGATTCATACAAATTTGGGTGAATCGTTATAGCTACCAACTGGATTACCATATGTTTTGACCTCCTACAATTTTTTTTGTTTTGCAGTACTTTCATCTATGCCATCATAATTGGTGATTATGCTAACCCCTGTATGAGACAGCTCTGCCCCCCACCAACTGTAACCATCTCCCTTGTCAAACCTGATCATAAGCCAATCACATTCACCTTAAGGCTGACACCTGTGACGTCCTGAGAATATAGGAGAGGAGTTCTTACATGATACAAGTATAATATGTTCAACAAGTCTAACAGGTCAGATCTGCAGCATCCCACAGTACTTCAGTATTCAGAGATTATGCAAGGACTACTCTACCAACACTGAGTGATCACCTGGCTACATTCAAACGTTGCTTCCACCTCAGTGATCCCACTGCTTATGCTGAATTGTTTGCTGCCAAATACTATGCACATGTAAATAGTGCATAGATGTATCTGTCCCCTGAGGAAAAAAATAATGACAAATTCAAAAATAAACCCCTGTAATGGAACCATACTATAAATAAGCTCTATAATAAAAGACAAAGCAACTCATTGTGCTCAAAACTAAATCCAAATCTCAGGAGTGTGCTAACTCATAAGAAGATTTATGTATTCCTATTGTTGGCTAGTGGATCTTGATAAAAACAAGTTCTGTTAATTTTAAAGATCTGATAGCAGTGAGCAACAAAGGTGAGTACTGTTCTTCCCCTCAATAATTCTGAGAAGTAGAGGAGAGATAAAAAAAACCCTAGAAACGTATTCAACCTCAATATTCCGTATTAAAGGATTTAACTGTCTTCAGTGTGAGTCAGTCATTCACGCAACTTTAGTGCCAAAGACAGCGTCTACTCAAGGATATTTATTTTTGCCATACCATTGTTGTTTGAGCCATGATTTAACAAACCTATGAAAATGAAAAGGATTACATTAACAATTTTGTTAGCCAAAGGTTTTGAAATATCAAAGTGTGTTATATTACCTGAGATACATAGACAGCAAAGCCTGGTATATTAGAATATGGCGGCCTTGCCTATTTCATGAAATAAACAGTCAGTTGGATGCCACTCACTTAATTGGCTTTTCAAGTCATTTCCTCAAACAAAAATTACTTGATTAGATGACAGTATCTCATTATAAACAAACTCACTGAAGCCTGGCATTAAGCCATGGCAGAGTGCAAACAGACTCATTAAATAAATCAATTAAGCTGTGGTATCTCAAGGAAGATTAACAAGTCACAGCCAACAAACATATTTTATAAGCTATTGCATCTTTAAATCACTTGCAGTCTATAATACTGGATCCTGAAGTGACGAACAGAATAAACAATCTAATTTAGAAGAGACTAAGTGAAAATAATGCCTTTAATAAACTAGACAATTTACGATTGCCTGAAGTTATCCTACTAAAGGAATAAATACCTTATGGAATCCTTGTTTGCACTTGGTAAAAATTGACCCATGTAAAAATCTCCTTTATGATAAAGCTATGACTAAGAAAAATGCATTTCCCTAGGAATGCTTCACCAGTTTCCCTTCAGCTGACTCGCCTTTCAAGATAAAGAAAAACAAATAAATGCCACTTTTACATGCAGTTTCTTATCAGTAGAGACATTTGAGTTAGAATGATAATAGCATACCCTTTTAAGGTTCAAACTGACTAGTTGTGAACATAAAATCCAGAATCGAGTGGCAAGGAAAATTGTACTTAAAATAGTTCTTAAAAATGTTCACCAAGTAAGTACTTGTAGAATATGATTGTATTTCTGTCTGCATTGCGAAACCATCACTTTTATAAATGTCAGGAAAATATTTAGAGTATTCACTAATGATCGAAAGGATACATTCAAGTTAAATAAAATGAGCTAAAGTAACATGTTAGATCAGCTAAAATTCACCATTTTATAAAAACATTGCTTGTTCTCTATGCTGTATGCTTGGCTTCAGCCTACCAGTTCCTACATGCTGCTTATATGACTGGGGAGCTAACAGTGTGCCATGGTTTTCCAGTTTAAGGTTTTTAATGGCTAATGTTGATCTCTGAAGCACCATTAACTTCTGCAAGTGCAGATCATCACTTTTATGTGGTAGTTAACACTGCTGGCCTTTGCATCACCTTGGCACAGCTTACCCCCTTCATTCACTCTCCCATACACATACAAGTGACACACACACACACACACACACACACACACACACACACACACACACACATGCTCACCACATACCCATAACTGCCACTGTGTTGTCAGAACATTCCCAATGTCTCATTTTGCTCTGTGTTGTAATTCACTCATGATTACAGTTAGTCACTAATGCCAGACATTTGAGTTTCAGATTTCATATCCTTCAATAAATGCACATTAGTGCTAAAGCTGTTATTCTACTTTTTATGTATGTAAGAGGAATAATTAAAATGTGTCCCTGTGTCTTTGTCCCACCATTATTTTTGGCACTGTGTGGATTTTTAGTACTATGATTCAGAGAGGTATGCTTTCTGTGCTCTACGCTTTCCCTTGTAACTCACAAACTGTTGCAAGCATTGAATACTGCCTGAGATCTTCATTACACAGAAAAAAAATATTGGTTAATTTTAGGGGTACAGGGTTCAAAGCTGTATTTCCCCCTTTTTAATTTATATTTCTTTTTATAAGTGTTTTTTTTTTGTCCTCTGCCTCCCTGGTATCTAATGGTAGTACAGAGGTATAACACCTGAGGTGAGAAAATGTAGGATTGAAGTCTACTTTATTGCCTGTAAGAAATGCTATTTATTGCATGGCAGGTGTCTAGTAGCTCTCCATACGATTTTTTGTTTATTAAGTACTCTCAGGGCACACAATATGGGGTATCCCACATGTCTAGTGTTCCCCCAGCTCATATTATGTGTAAGTGTCTTTAAGACATGAGATATAAGTTTACTTCCTGGTGGTTAGTGTTCTCCCTATACCCATCTTCAGGCTTATATCCTACTGTTTAGTGCTTCCCCGCACCCCCATCATCATTAGGTTTAAATACAATTAAGACATAAGATGACATTTATTCCCTGGTGTCTGGTTGTTCCCCCACCCCAATCAATGTTAGGTTTAAGTGGTATTAAGGCTTGAGATGCCAAAGTTGTTCCCTGGTAGCTAGTGGTTCTCCTTTCCTACATTCCATTAAGACAGAAAGTTAGAGATATCCCTTACATCTACTGTTCTCCCCTGACATAATGTTTCAGGCTTTGCTTGTTAGTCTAAAGATGTGTGCAAGTATAACAGACATCACAACATACAGACAGATCTGCGCGCACACACACACACACACACACACACACACACACACACACACACACACACACACACACACAAGCCTGATCTGCAAGGCCATGGAACTTTTTATCATGGAACTTATAAACAAAGACATTGGCAACCTTAAAACACTGGACCCCACCCAGTTTGGGTTTATGAAGGGCTGATCTTGTCACCTGAACCTGATTGACTTCTTTGAATCAGTCTCCAAAGCCATGGGCAAGGGTAAGGCAGTCCACACAGCCTATCTGGACCTCACCAAGGCCTTTGACACCATCCCCCACTCTGGAATCATAGATAAACTTACTAAGCTGGGAATTAATCCCTACGTCTCTCGATGGGTTGCCATCTGGCTTACTGACAGAACCCACACTGTAAAAGTAGCTGACTTCAAATCCAATTCCAGACAAGTGACATGTGGAGTACCTCAGGGTTCAGTCCTGGGACCTCTCTTGTTTGGCATGTACTTCTCTGAAGTACAGGCCAACACTAAGGGACTTTGGCTAACAAAGTTCACAGATGACTGCAAACTGGGAGCCATTATTGAATCCCCAAATGACGTGGATACTCTACAAAAGAGCCTTACAGAAACAGATGCTTGGTGCCAGAGCCATGGGCTCAAGCTCAATGCCATGAAATGTATAGTTATCCCATTTGGGAAAAACATGTACCCATGAATTACCACATAGGTGGCAGTACACTAAACACCGAAAGTGTGATAAGAGACTTAGGGACACAAGTGGACAGTAGTCTCACCTTCAATAACCACATCGCCACAGCAGTCAGGAAATCCTTCTATGTGGCACACCTCATCACTAAGGGCTTTTCATCCAGAAAAAAGGAGGTCATTGTCCCACTGTACTCATCGCTTATTAGACCCATTATAGAATACAATGCCCCATTTTGTATGTACCTCTCAAGACATCTGCAACAACTGGAAAGGCCGAAGAACTACCTCACTAAAAGAATCACAGGCCTAAAGCAGATGCCCTATGCTGACCGTCTTAAAAAACTCCAGCTATACTCTGTCACATATCGTCTACACTGAGGCGATCTCTGCTTAACATACAAGGCCATATTAAACCCAGAGCTGTTGGAGATGCTACACAAAAGGACACTGTTTAAGTCCCCACAACATTCTGTACAAACAGATCACAAATCAGCATGTAAGAATTTATTTACAATATCATAGCTAGTCATGCTGGCATACAATACACAGGTTAGTCTGAAATTATGTACAAATCCGCAGCCAGACATGTTAAAACAAATAGTGTCTAATTTTTCACAACATACATTGGAGCTAACAATTATTTTCTTTTTTTTACAGACCAAAGTATGCATTTGGCAGCCACCACATACGATGCTTGTTGTGGTATAGCAGAAGGACAGATGCTTGGTGTGGTGTGCAGTGATGTAAAACTTTCTGTAAACCAAGTGTTGCTGCCCTGTACCAAGTGACAGTTGCACTCAAGATAGAAGTTGTTGATATAACATTGTGGTATGTGGAAGTGATCTGACAAGCTTTCCATCACTGTGACTGAAGTGATGAAACAGGGTTTGCTATCTTATGAATGTCTGTGTTGGGCATCCTGTAATCATGGATTTTTCAGCAAGCTGTGGTAGTAGAAGTGACTCAGTTGATATGCAGACAGATCAAACTAGGATATGCAATACTGGACTGGGATGTTTCATAGGCATTTGATGGGACCAAGGTACCATATATTTAGTATATGGTGACTTCTGTATAGACACATAATATGGTCCTGACCTGAGTCAACATCAGAGAGTATATAATTTGACATATGAGCAAACACTATGCAATGCTGCCATCATACTGATTAACTTTGTGCAACCTATGCCATGCCACCCCATCTTTGCACATCCTGGGCAGAGGCCTACTCATACCTCTCCAAGTAGCCCCTATAATACAGAATTGGTGGCACTAATGAATGTACCTGCTGCTAAGATGCCACAAACAGCAGTGGGTATGACTCTGGCACTGTAAAGACAAGTAGGTTAATGCGAACAGTTATGGCTTACAGTCAACGGTTCACCTTTGAGAAATTCTATAGTAACTTTCAATACCATGCTGTGACAGTTTGTGCAGAGGATTATGGCTATGTGTTGTTAATAAACTGCATCCTAGGGTTCAGAATTTCATTCCCTTAGCTTAATTTTGCCTGTTGTTTAACTCTGAGAAAATTTCTTAACCAGAGAGTGCTCTGTGGTAAGGGAAATTGGGCTATTATCATCTGTGGTCTCATGGATCACATGCCTAGTAACTGCCTTTGAACCTATGAATGAGGTTATGTTGAGCTATGTATTGTAGAATTTCTCTATTTCTCTCTTTTTACATCTTTTTATTATGATGCATTGGTTTACAGTTGTTTCATCACTGCTTTGTGATTGTATTGCTGTATAGTATTTTTAACAGTACGGTACGATTATATGTGCTGTACCATTCAGGTCATACCAGGCTTGCATGTGCATATAAAAAGGGTATGAGTGAATCATTATCCATTGTTTGCATGTTGGTCTGGGAATCCATATTTGATGTGTCCATTGTGTTGACCTACATGGGCACTAAATACAGCTGTGTATCAACATTTCAGTGTGGTTTCTCTTAGCTAAGACAATGCTTATGTCATTCCATGTACTGTCTGAAGATTGTATATATGGACAATGCTTTGTAGTGTCTCAATCTGGCCTAGTTGCTTCATTTTTACCTGTATAATGGTATATTTTTAGTTTCAGATGGCATACCCAGTCACTTTCAAAATATCACACATATATACACACAAAAACACACGCACACACACACACACACACACACACACACATACACACACATACACAGGCATAAACACGCGCATACACAGACACACACACACACAAGCACACACATCCTAGTCATGTTGCCTTTTGCATGACCTTTTCAGTTCCAAACTGTGACAGATTATGTTTTTTTTATTTGTATGTTGAGATTTTATTTATTTATTTTTTTTATTTTATTTTACATTTGTTGACCGGGCTAGTCTGGCTGGATATATGTCCATTTTCAGCAGAGGCCCGAGGAGAAAAGCTCCACTATATATACTAGTAAATAAACAAAAAAACTATTCCAACGTAGCATAGTGACAGTACAGCAGCAATTTAACAGATAAAAAATAATGCTAGGATCGTTAATCCCATATTCTTTGCATAAACAGGAATTGTAAATGACAAAAAAATAATAATAAACAATAGAGTTTATACAATATTTGCAGAATTAACAATTATGATAAACATTTGTGCCAGGCAATAGTTTTAAGAACCAGATTTGCACAGCAGGAAGCAACATACAGGTTTAAATAATAGATGAGATGACAGGTTGCAGTAATATATCTGGTGTAAAGAGAGAGTGACATTATAGGAATAGTAATATCCAAGTGGATGATAGGTGAGCTACAGAGGAGGGGTAGTACTAGTGAGAGAGACATGTAGAGGAGATGGATGTATAACAACAGGTAATGGAGAGAAACTATAATGAAAGTTGGATGCTGTGGTCAGACAGGATTTGAGCAAGGGAAAAGCCAGTGTGATTTTAAATAGTTCTTTAATTGTTTCTTGAAAAGTTGTGATGAGCCTAAAGTAGTCAGTTCCATAGGAAGTTTATTCCAGTATGAGCCAACAACATTTGCGAACAAGGAGTCACCAGATTTATTGTAAGATTTGAGAGTAGCTACTAGCAGTTTGTTAGCTGAGTGGAGGGAAGTAAGATTCCTGTAAGGGGTAACGAGGTTGTTAAGTATGGGTGTATTAGCAGGGTAATGGAGAATTTTATGGGTGGTAACTAATTGATGTAGAAGAATAAGATTTTGAAGTTCAAGCCAGCCAAGTTTTTTAAGGTTAACACAATGATGGGAACAAAATTGGGAACCTGTGGCAAACCTGGCAATACTGTGGTAGGATGTGGCAAGTTTCTGAAGGTTAGATTTTGATAGGTTGATAAAGGATGGAGAGGCATATAATAATGTAGATATGAGATGAGTTTGTGCTAGAGACACCCTGGTAGTTGCTGTAAAAAAGGGCTTAAGTCTATAGAGGGCACCTATCCTTTTATTGACAGCTTTGATGGTTAGGTCAATGTGGGAATCAAAGTTTAGTTGATTATCTATTGTAAAACCTAGAAGTTTAGTGGAACAGTCAGGTGTAATGATAGCGCCATTGTCAGAGAGAATAGAAAAGGAGAAGGGGGCAGATTTGAGGGTCGGAGAAAAAAGTAATCATTTGTTTTTTTTGGGATTAAGGAGGAGACAGATATGTTGGAACCTGTTTTCTGCTGCTGTAAAGACTTTTTGGGTGGAAGAATGAAGTTCAGCTGGAGATACAGCAAAACAGATGAGTGTTGAATCATCTGCATACTGAATGCATGAGGATGTTGGGAGTGAAGTAGACAGGTTATTTATAAATATGGAGAAGAGAAGGGAACCTAAGATGGATCCTTGGGGGACCCCGATAGTGACTGGGAGTTTAGAGGATAAATGGCTGTCCCAAAGGACTGCTTGTTTCCTGTCTTTCAAATATGAGTTAAACCAGTGCAATGCCAAAGAGTCAAGGGAAAGAGATTTCAAAGTGTCTAGCAGAAGGTGATGGTTCACCATATCAAAGGCTTTAGAGAGGTCGAGAAATAAAGCAGAGGAGAATACGTTATTATTGCGATTTTTGTTGATAGAGTCTGTAAAGGAGAGAAGAGCAGTGGAAGTGCTATGGAAAGGTCTAAAACCATGTTGGGAGTCTGCCAGTAGGTTGTTATGTAGAAGATGATTTAATAGTTGATGGTGTATACAATGTTCCATAATTTTAGATAGTGGTGATAGTAAGGCTATAGGACGGAAATTAGAAAGTTCATTAGTGTTTCCTCCTTTATGCAGTGGAATGATATGGGAGACTTTCCAGAGGGAAGGAATAGTAGATTTGGTTATTGTTATGTTAATTAAGATGGAGACTGGGTATGCTAGTACTTTTGCTGCTAGCTGCAGATATTCAGCTGGTAGTTGGTCGGCTGAAGGAGTACATGGTTTAAGTTTTGAAAGTAGCTTACGAATATAGGTTGTGGAGACTGTACTAAATTTTAGAGTGAGGGTGTTGTTATGAGGAGAGGTATTTTGAAGGGATGTGGGGGGAACCATGGTACTTGCTAGAGAGGTGACTGTTTCAGAAAAGTTGTTGAATGTATTGGCTATTATGTTAGGTGGGGTCTGAGCTAAGTTAGCTGGAGTAGGTGTTTTGGAATTCCCTGGATGGAGCAGTTTATTGATTCCTGACCAGAATTTTTTGGGGTTATAATTTTGATTTTCTTGATATTGGAGGTAAAAACTTTTTTTTATCAAGAAGGGTGAGATTTTTTTGTAGTATTTCTAAGGTGTTTGAAGTTTTGATGGTCAGTTGGGTTTTTAGTAGTTCTCCATTTTGTCCATAGTTTGTTCCTTAATAGCATTGTTTGCTTTGTTTCTTTAGAAAACCAAGGAGCAGCTTTGGATCCTATTCTAATTAAGTGAGAGGGGGTGTGACGCTCAAGAATTTGGAGGAATGTGCTGTTGAAAAGGGTAACTGCCTTATCAAGTGGGTGGTGTTTTAGAGCTGACCAGTTACATCCTTTGAGTTCATCAAGGAAGTTTTGAAGGATGAAGTTTGTTTTGTTACATATAGTACGATAGCTAGCCTGTTTGTGATTATTATTTTTTTGTTTAGTGATATAGGTGAGAAGATGGTCACTGATATTGTCAGGGAGTATTCAGTTTGATATGAGAGGGGATTATTGTTGACCAATATCCAGTCCAAGATGGCCTGTTTATTGGTGGATTTGTGAATCCTAGTTGGGGAGTTTATGGTTTGTTGAAAAGTAAAGAGGTTTAGGTGATAGTTGGGTTTGGGGGATATGCAGGAGTTCCAATCAATATTGAAGTCCCCCTAGGATTATGGTTTCCTGGGGAAAGGTAATGGAGAGCCAGCTAAGGATGTTTTCAAGTGTATTTAAGTTATTGCCAGGAGGGATATAGGAACATATTATGTATATGACTTTGTTTTTATTTACTTGGAATTTGCTACAGAGTATTTCAGCATTGGCAGGGGAAGGAGGCAGGGAGTCAATTGAGGCCACCTGCAGTTCAGATTTATAAAGTAAAGCAACTCCCCCACCCTTTTTGTTTAGACGATCCTGCCTTAAAATGCAGTATCCAGGAGGAATAATTTCATTGTCCTTGTTACCCGGTTTAATCCAGGTTTCAGTAAGACAGAGGATATCAAATGAGTAGAAGTCAATTAAGGCATGGAGCTGCGTGATTTTATTGTTAATAGGTTCATAGGTTCATAGGTTCATACTAGGCTATCTGCCCGAGGGCATTTACAAGCCTAGCCCATCGTTTTGTGGCTTACGCCACCCCTTTAGTATGGGGAACTATACCCATTATTTTGCTGTGCCTCTGTCGAGCAGTGACACTGAGGTAATCCCTGGGGTATATCTGCGATCTCCCATCCATTGGTCAAGATTTCTCTTGAACAAGGCCAGCGAGTGCTCTGCCTCACATGTACGGGATTTTGTTCCACAGCATAGGAGTCTTTGGGTGATGAATCTATCCCTCCAGCACGTCCTATTAATAGCCGTGTCGAGGTTTAAGTCTCCGCCCTTGTGGCTCTGATGGATCTAGATTTTGAGGTGAAGCATATTCATCAAATCTGGGTTTGACATGGCCTTGTATGTTAGGCAAGGTCACCTCTGAGCAAGTGGTAGCGACTGAATAGAGCTGGAGTTCTTTCAGTTGGGCAGCATAGGACAGATTTTTGAGACCCTTTATCCTTTTGGTGAGGAACTTTGTGGCCTCTCCAGCTGCTGCAAGTGTCGGGTCAGATACATTCCGAATGGGGCATTGTACTCAATCATTGGTCTGATGAGTGATGAGTAAAGGAGACTATGACCTCCCTTGATCTAGATGAGAATCCCTTTATGATAAGGTGGGCAATGTAGAAGGTCTTCCTAACTACTTTAGCTACATGGGTGTCGAATGACAGACTACTATCAACCTGGGTCCCCAGGTCCCTGATAACTTCTTCTGTGCTCAGTGGATTGCCACCTATTTGGTAGCTGGGGGTAACCTTGTTTTTCAAGGGTATGACTATGCATTTTTGGCATTTAACTTTAGGCCGTGGCTCTGGCACCAGTTATCCGTTCTGTGAGACCCTTCTGAAGGATATCTGTGTCAGATGTGTTTTCTACTATGGCCCAGTTTGCAGTCATCTGCAAACTTTGTCAGCCATAACCCTCCTGTGTTTGCTTGTACTTGGAAAAGTAGATGCCAAACAAGAGTGGGCCCAGGACTGAGCCCTGTGGGACACCACTTGTGACAGGCTTTGAGTCTGACATGGCGCCAGCAACTCTGACCCTGTGGGTTCTGTCACTCAGCCAGTTTGCAACCCATCTTGTGATGTATGGGTTAACATTTAAGCTGATGAGTTTTCAATGATACCCGAGTGGGGTATTGTATCGAGGCCTTAGCCAGATCGAGGTAGGCTGTATGGACTGCCTTTCCTCATCAATGGCTTTGGTGACTGTTTGAAAAAGTCAACCAAGTTTAAAGGCATGATCTGCCTTTGACAAAGCCAAACTGGGTTGGATCCAAAGTCTGCAAATTCCTATGTCTTTATTTATGAGGTCCATTATGATCCTCTCCATGGCTTTGCAGATAAGGCTTGTCAAGCTAATGGGCCGGTAATTTCCAGGGTCTGTGGAGGCACCGCCTTTGTGAAGTGGGACCACAGTTGCAGTGCGCCACTCCCTGGGTACGTATCCAGAGGTAAGACTTTGATTAAACAGCTGTCCTAGCTGTGGGTTTAATTCCTCATTGAGTTCGTGGAGCACACAGACGGGGACACCATCAGGTCCCATGGATGCTGTGTTTTTTGCTTTGGAGAGAGCAGTTCTCACTTGGGCGCTGGAGATGTTTGGGGGCTGCACTCGTTTGGTATAGATATCTCTCCTTTTGGGGGGGGGAGAAGTTTGCACTGAACCTGTCAGCCAGTATGTTGGCAATGTCTGTAGGATCAGTAATCTTCACATCATTTTGAACTAGTTCTGAGCATATCTGGGAGTTTCCTCCTAGGTTTCTAACATAGCTAAAGAAGGCCTTATGATTGTCTTTTGAGTCTTTAGCTATTTTTCTCTCAAAATTTGCTTTGGATGATTTTATGAGAGCTCTTAGTTTTTTACTTATAGTGATCAAGGGTGTCTTACCTTTTAAGGATTTTGCTCTATCTTGTAGTAGCTTCCTCCTTTTGTTGTAGAGTTTGTTTATGGCTGGGGTCCACCAGACTGGACGCTTGCCTTTGGTACAAAGAGTCTTTGTTTTGCTTGGGATTGCCTTATCCATGCAGTCCTGCAGGTGCTGGTAGAAGGCATTTGTAAGTGATTCAGCGGCTTGAGTATTGTTTTCCGCTGGCTCGGGGGCCTTAAAGGAGACCACACTAGTCTTTAGAAGTGTGAAGTCGGCTTTTGAGAAGTTCTTTACTGTGGTCTTTTTTATTTCAGGTGGGGGTGGGATGAGGACCTCCAGCGAGATTAGTTTGTGATCTGATCTCTGCAAATATTTAAGTGTGCTATTGAAAGGGAGTTAGAAGAGAAAGGTGACCTTAGATTGTTAGTAGTTTGGTCTGAGAGGGTGTGGGAAAGGGAATTTTCAGGGCCAGGGTTGGGGTGAATGCCCCCGTGTAACAGTAGGAGTGTTTGAGGAAGTGGAAATATTTTTGAGTTTTTATAGGGTATTAGGTAGAGTTTTCTAGTTGTGTGATACCTGTTGCGGAGTACTCTGTGATAGTGAGGGGGAAGGTAAGGGCAGGATGACAGGAGGTTAATACAGGTTTGTTCAGCTAGAGGAAGGACAGAGTTTGTGTGTTTAGCTAAACTAGGAGATCTGCTAAGGGTATGGTATCCGTAGGAAGTAAGGGTATAGTATATAAGAAGGATATTCAGGAGTAGCGGTAAGTAAAGTAGCTTAAAAGTCAAGGTCATATTGAGTTTGTTAAGCTTAGCAAGATAGATAATTAGTAGTACTAGGTTGGTAGGGAGTGGGGTGTGGCAGTTAGATAGGAGTGGAGTGTTGGAAAGTGTGAACGAGGCAGCAAATATGATAGGATGTGGATAGGTTGGGGGTGTGGCTGAGCAAGTATAAGGTTAGGGCCACTGGGGGTGGGTGGGGGTAGGGTAGGGGAGTGGAATGAGCCCGCAGGGCAAACAGAGCAGGTTAGAGCAAGTAAAGCAGGAGACAATCAGTAAAGAGTACCAACCCAGAGAGAGCAGGTGGAGCAGGTAAGTAGGCTGCAGTGGAGCAGGTAAGATGGAAGACTAAGGGTAGTGAGGAGGGCAGAGTATGGAAATTAATAGTCAGAAGAGGGTAGGGGATGAGAAGAGTGCAGAGAGGAGCAGCAAGAGAGCAATTAGGGGAGCCACTAGGCAGTAGGGCAAGGGAAGAGAAAAGGAAAGAAAGTGGAGAGCCAAAACTAGAAAAAAAATTGAAAGGAGAGTAAAAGGGTCAGGGCTAGGTTAGGCTGCCACCTAGTGGTCAGAGTTAGTAAAAGAACAGGTGACAAAGTGCAGAAGTATAGCTAGTAGGGGTGGTTGAATTAAACCATAGGAAAACAGTATAAAGATGATAATGGTCCTAGGGAGAAAGTCTGGCTGCTGGCTTTCCTGACTCGGGGTCAGTCAGTCAGGTAATAGGGTTATACAAAACAAGCACAGATTTGTTTTCAGCAAGGAGCAATGATCTTACATACTTTGCCGAATACTGTTATAGAGGTGAAAAGTACTGGGGCAACAGAAAGGAAGGTCCAAGTTGGCAGACTGGAGGTAGATGAGGGAATCCTTAGAATTCAGGCAGGTCCCTTATTGCAGGGTACAGGATAGGAAGCTAGGAGGGTGGGAGACAAGATAACAGGGTATTAATAAAGCATTAAGGCAGAACTAGTAGCAATAGTAGACAGATAGGGTAGGTTTTTCAATCAGTTCTACATAGAAACTGTAAAAAACAGGATACTAATATAAATGTTTAGATAAGGCATAGTTAAAAGTATTCATTCTAGCAATAAAGAAAGTACTAGCACTTCACCAAGGTATGTATGCATAAATTAAATAACATATGCATGTAGATGGGCCTACGAGTCACTCTTCGCAGAACTGCACAATTACAGTCCACGTGGGGGTAGCTTCCACCAAGTTGTTTCCAGCATTGTTATGATATCAAAAAGCAAGGACAATGTAATAATCAGATTACTTGCTTAAACATGTTATATGCAAGACACAACAGGTTATTTCTAGTGCTGAAACTGCCTAGGTGACACGGAGATAAAAATAAACATGGTCGCTAGCTGAAATAGGTCTAAACAGCACAATCGCTATTGTGCATAGAGTACATATGTCAGTTATATAGTTAAATTACCCTTATCAGGAAACCGCAGCTAGCTAGCAAGTGTGCTACCTGGGCGGCACAGACGAAATAATCAATATCTCTAAGTGAGCATATTTAAACAGAAAAAAGACGCTAAAAATCTAGGCGTTCAAGGTGTGAATTCAACAGATTGTGTTATGCTAATAATGGAGCAGCAGATAGTTCAAATAAGGTAATACAAACTTCAGTCTCTGTCTGAGCAAGTTTAAACATAAAAAAATGTTTAAACTCTAAATGTTTACTGAATTTGTAGTTTATTGGCCATTTTGGGCTAATTTCTATCCCTTTCATCTTTCTGCTATAAAACCCCACATTTGAGCGGTTTTGTGCACCACACAGCTCTGGTTAGCTGGGATTACCCATCCCCGGCTCCAAAAAGTCTGCTTTTCAGTTTTTCCCTTATAACTCATCAGTTTTTCAGCCTAAAGCACTCAGACCCGTACCTTTCAGCCCAACACTTGTTCTAAATTTACTGCAGCACTAGATAACCCCCAGCACTCAACCCCCACATCTGCCAGAAGGGAATAGTCTTTATACTTCCCAACTTATTCAGGCATGTCCAAGAGACAGCTCCCGGTGTACCCTCCCGCCTACCTGATGAACCTGGCCATCTTGAGGCAATGCTACAACTGCGTCATGTAAACAGACAACCCTCTTCTACTACCACCAAACACTAACACTTGCAAGAGATGCACTTATACAGCCAATCTAGTGGCAAAGCTCTCTCCAACCAAGACTGGAACAGACAGTAAAGAGGAGTAGGTAACAACTCGCAACACCCCACTCACTACATATAGACCATCTAAACCAACACCTCCAAAACCCACACATAGAAGCACCAAGACATATACAGAGGCTCTGATTAAAAATCTAAATCTGCCTAGGCAACAGAGACCTCCAAAGCAGACACACACGCAACCTCCTCCCACCAACACACCCCAAACAACACATAACCCACAAACTCTGTGTGCCACACAACCACAGCACATAAGGCAAAACAACATACCCAACACATTATTGATAGGTGACTGTATAGTCAGGCACACCAACGTCCCACTCACCAGGCTGGACAAAGAGAAGGATACTGTCAGCTGCTTGTCGAGTGCCAGAATCCACTACATAATGCATGCACTCAGGTCACTACAAGGCAAGTACAAATTTGACGCTGTCATAGTCCATGTTGGTGTAAATGACCTGAGATGTACCTCCCTGGACTACATGAAAAAATACATGGAAGAGCTCTCCAATCTTGTAGCCCAGGAAGGTATGACCCTATACCTGAGTAGCATCCTGCCTTAACCAAAAATGGATAAGATGATCAATTTCAACAATTGGCTAAACTTCTGGTGTCATTCAAAGGGGATCCAGTACCTGTCTGCCTGGGATGACATGCTTTACAGGCCACAATGCTGTGCCAGAGATTGCCTGCACCTGTCACCCCTGGGATTCAGAATATTGGCCGAGGCTCTTGCCACCCCTATAGTGCCTTCTTTAGGCAAGGCTCAAAAAACAAACCCACCACCATAAGAACTACAGGTAACAAAAAACTGAGGGCAATGCTACTCAATGCTAGGAGTCTAAACCTCAAAATGCATTCACTCGAGGCACTTCTCAAAATGGAGAACATTGATATCTATGCAGTGACTGAGATCTGGTTCAAGGCTCCCAAGAGCACCCCAGCACTACCAGGCTATAATTCATACTACACGTTTCGGCCACAAAGCCCGTACCAAAACATGAAGAGCAGAGGTGTGTCCATATTCATCTAGGACATCCACACTTCCAGGCTAGTTGCAAAACACGATGCATCTGAAATCATCCATGTGCAACTAACCCAGGGCAAAAATGCATTCCAAATTGTAGCTTGTTATAGATCTCCCACCATGACCCAGGACCCTCACTCCTCATTCCTGGGGACATTGGAAAAAATGAAGGTCCAACCAAATACCATAATAATGGGTGATTTCAACTACCCTAACATAATCTGGGAAAACTACTCTTGTACTAACCCCCTTGCTCAACGATTCCAGGAATTTATAAACTCTAACACCCTGGATCAACTTGTCAACACCCCCACCAAGGGCAACAATATTCTGGACCTGGTCATTATCAACATGGCTGATTGGTGCTCAATGCCTGAGATCAACTCCTTGCTTGTTAGATCAGACCATACACTAATCACCCTAGATATCCACATCCAGACCCCACCTCCACACAAGGAAACCATTGTAAAAAATGTTTCCAAAGCGAACTTCACGCTACTCAAAACTGAGGCGACTAACTTCACAATGCCCCTGCAGATGGATAACATAGTCAGTACAGTCACGACTGCTGAATCCTACACAAATGCACTCTACAAGCACCTGCATGAGTGCATGGATCATGCTATCCCTAACAAAACCAAGATGCTATCCTCCAAAAAAAGGAAACCGATCTGGTGGTCCCCTGCCATTAACAAACTCTACAACAGAAGTAAGAAACTGTTGCAAAAGAGAGTAAAAACCCAGGTATGGAGGAACTCACTAACAGCCCTCAGTAAGAAACTAAGATCTCTCATAAAATCCCCCAAAGCTAATTTTGAAAGGAAAATTGCCACTGATTCCAAAGACAACCACAAGGCATTCTTTAGCTATGCCACAAATCTCCATGGCAACACCTAGATCTGCACTGAGCTACAATAGAATGGCACAAAATGTACAGAGCCAACTGATATTGCCAACATATTGGCAGACAGGTTCTGTGAAAACTTTACTCACCCCCCCCAAAGGGCCTATAACTATACCAGATGGATTTAGAGCCCCAGCAATCACAAACACACAGGTAAAAATGGCACTCTCTAAAGCCAAAAACACAGCATCCATGGGACCGGACAACATCCCAGGCTATGTCTTACACGAGTTCCAAAATGAACTAGCCCCTCACCTAAAATCCATGTTCAATCACAGCTTCAACACAGGCTATGTGTCCACAGAATGGCCCACAGTAATGGTTGTCCCACTCCACAAAGGAGGAACAACCACAGACCCCGGGAACTATCAACCTATTAGTCTGGCAAGCTTGGTCTGCAAGGCCATGGAGTGTATCATCATGGAACTCATAAACAGAGACATTGGTAACCTCCAAACTCTAGATGCTACCCAATTCAGATTTGTAAAAGGTAGGTCATGTCTCCTAAATCTAGCAGACTTCTTTGAAACAGTTACTAAGGCCATAGACGAGGGCAAGGTGGTCCACACAGCCTACCTGGACCTTACTAAAGCCTTTGACACTATCCCTCTTTCAAGAATCATAGATAAACTCATCAACCTTAACATAAACTCCTACATCACAAGATGGGTGGCCAACTGGCTCACAGACAGAACCCACACAGTAAGAGTTGCAGACTCCAGATCCGACTCCAAACCAGTGACAAGTGGAGTGCCCCAGGGTTCAGTCTTTGGACCCTTCCTATTTGGTATATACTTCTCTGAAGTGCAAGCAAATACCAAGGGTCTATGGCTAACCAAGTTTGCAGATGACTGCAAACTAGGTGCCATTATTGATTCCCCTGCCTATGTAGACATCCTGCAAAAGGGCCTCACCAAGATGGACACCTGGTGTCAAAATCATGGCCTCAAGCTAAATGCCAAAAAGTGCATTGTTATCCTCTTTGGTAAAAGCACGGTACCCATGAATTACCAAATAGGGGGAAGTTCACTTAACACAGAAAGTTTGATAAGAGACCTTGGGACCCAAGTGGATAGTAACTTCTCCTTTGATAACCACATTGCCACAGTGGTCAGAAAATCTTTCTACATGACCCACTTAATCACAAAAGGGTTCACATCTAGAAATATGGAAGTCATTGTTCCCCTCTACTCATCACTTATCAGACTCCTCATTGAATACAATGCCCCATTTGGGATGTATCTCACAAGACACCTACAACAACTTCAGAGGCCCCAAAAGTACCTCACCAAGAGGACTGCTGGCCTCAAACAATTGCCCTATGCCAATCAGCTCAAGAAACTCAAACTCTACTCGGTCGCATACTGCTTACTCCGGGGAGGCCTCTGTCTGACATACAAAGCTATGCCAAACCCGGAATGGTTGTACATGCTCCACTTGAAGAAATCCCAGTCTCCCCGAACTACATGCTCTAGGGACCTAAACCTCACCACAACAATAAATAGGACATGCTGGAGGGATAGATTCTTGTCCCAGAGACTGCCCATGCTCTGGAACAAAATTCTCATCCACATCAAGCAGAGCTCATCATTAGCACTCTTCAAGAAAACCTTGATAAGTGGATGGGTGATAGGAAATTCACCCCTGGGATTATGTCTGGGGCACTGTTCGATAGAGGGGCAGAAATTTAACAATACATGGGTGTCAAAAGCCAATACACTGTTGGTTAGGCTTGCTTTAGCCCTTGGGCGATAACCTAGTACCTACCTATGAACCTATGAACGTGGGTAACATAATTGGAATTGTTTGTATATAAGGCTCTAGCTACTGATGAGTGCACTGGCTAAAGTTATTTTATAGTGCAGCTCTGGTGCACCTTATACTTTCCTATATTCTGCTTTAGTCTTCATTCATCCACGGTATGCAGTTTGGAGATGTATGGCATATGGGTCTCCATTCCCCTCCTTGTATCTTTAAATGGAGCTGATGTTCAGTGGTAAACTGTAATTTCCTGGACTACATTTGGTGTGCAGTCCAGACCATGATTTTCATTAACAGCTGGTGCCATTTTCCTATATACTGAAATCATCAGTAGTTTATTATTCCTAATCGTCTCCCATAGTAGTTAGTACTACCTGCACCACAGGCAACTTAATTCTGTTATTTTCATTCAGACTAAATTCCCTTAATTCTTCCTTCAGTTTCTTTACACCTAACTGCTCAGTATTCATTTCATTTTGTTGCACCAAACACTTTTTATATTTTATAATCTTTATTGCATATTTTAGAATTGATTAGAGGGGTAGACCCTTATATATGGTTGATTTTGAAGATGTATGCCGAATGAAGCCAGTGTTTGATCCCTCTTACTTTACTCATTAAACAGTCAGTGACTGGTGCTTCTTTATTTAAGAAGTGAAAGGATGGATCATTCTAAGGAGGCTCACTCCACAACACAAGAATATATTACTGTTCGTCCTTTAGGCTGTCTCATATAGACTATTGGTCTATAATTTCAGGAAGCAGCCTGTGATTGGCAGTATGCCCATTGGATCAAATTGGGGGGTAGTCTGCTTTTCATGTCTTTGATTAGTTAATATTAACCAGGAAATGTACCACTATTGGTTAAACTTGATGGAAACCTGTTTTTGATTGGATGTCACTTTTTTAAATGTGTTTTTGTAGGATTTGTATTACGATCTGATAAAGGCTATTATTAGCTGAAAGTGTTTATCGCATTTATTTCTATTTGCTTTTATTTTTATTTTCTTGTGTGTTATTAAGTTTTTACATTACTGAATCATAGTGATACGTGAAGTCCTTTCTAGCTGCTTGCAAATACAGCTGTGGTGTTTTGCCGAAGATTCTGCTACAAAATCTCAGTATGTTGAACACATGTTTTAAACTATTGCATCTATAGAATGTGCTCTGATGCCTTTAAATCCATGAAATATTTCAGACAGGCCAGATGTTACATGTGGCAAGGCATTTTACAAATTAATCTTAGTTTCTATGAGAAAAAGAAGCGTTCTTAATGTTTCCTGTAAATCTGTTGTTTTGAAACTGAAAGTTCTGCTTTCCACGTGATTGTGATATTAAATATACAGATATCATTATTATTTTTTCTTCTAAAAGAGTCTTATCAATGCATTCAGCTTATATTATATGTACACAAAACTCTAGATGCATGTGTTTAAATATTACGATATTTGCAGTGAATGCTATCATGCTTTCCTTAATACTAGACTTCAAAATGTTAGACTTTAAATATGGAGGAACTACTAGTGTTATAAGCAACTAAATGTAACTAAATCGAGTTTAGTTTCTATGGTACACTGACCACAATTAAAACGGTTATGTTCTAATCATATTTATGTATCGGTATACTGTACCTTTATCTGTTTACAATAGTATGCCGGAAGAAAAATCAGGATAAACAGCAGCAGTAGGTTATATATAACAATATCTAGACTACAAGATGTAATATAGTTATAAAACAGTTTCCAGATGTTGGATAAACACTGCAGTTGTACTTTGGTCTTGTTGAAGTTGAGGTTGTTAGTAAGGGAAATACACATTGCTACCAACAGCAGAGGGCAGCAGTTTCTCAAAGGAATTTGGTTTCAAGTTTTAACAACATATTATACAATTTGTATGGTTTTCACCTGTCTTAATGCAATGTACAACAGCATATCAGACACAGATAGTTTGATTTTGCTTCTCCTAAGATACAATGAAAGTATAAAGCTTTGGATCAAATCTTTATAATAAAACCATATCAAAATGACCAAAGAAGGAAAATATCTTCATCTTGTGATAAAATGGATCAGAGCCGCTTTATCATAGCTACTATAATTTATGTGTACTGCTTTTTTAAAGTTATTTATATCTTTAATCACTACCCCTAACCACTCACATGTCCAGTTGTTCAGAAATTGCATTACATCTCATAAGACTGGTTGAGCAATGCATGAAACATGCCTCAAATGTATGTGACAGCCATGCTCACATAAAAAACAGGTAGCTTATGTCCTCACAATAATGCAACCCACAAACACTAAGTAAGGCAGTTGTACCATGAGGAAAATTCTTAAGATTATGTCTAACAATGTTCATAAATAGCTCGGCTTTCTTCTTAGCAGAACTATAGCACATTGCAACATTACTAAGTGGCATGTACAACTGTCATTTTAGATAAGGGTAAGAAAGTGACCAAACATTATTTAACAATAAAGTTAGGACTATGTGAAAATTAGACAGTTATTGAAAAACTGTCTAGCTTATAATGTTTAATGAAAGCACAAGCTAGGATCCTCCATCATTGGAAAGTAAAGCAATATCAGCTTAGGACACACATTCAGAGTGTACTGCTTTCTTTTAAAGGTTTACTACTTTTGTTATATTTTAATGAAATGGATTTACAGACTGCTTTTGAAATTCTTCTTCTACTCTTTTGGCTGTTCCCATTAAGGGTCGCCACAGTGGATCATCTGTTTCCATTTCTTCCTGTCCTTTGCATATTGGTCTATCACACCAAATGCCTGCATGTCTTCTCTCACCACGTCCATAAACCTTATTTTAGGCCTTCCTCTTTTTCTTACCTGGCAGCTCCATCCTTAGCATCCTATTCCCAATGTACCCATCAACCCTCCTCAGCACATGTCCAAACCAACACAATCTCGCCTCTCTGACTTTGTCTCCAAACCGTCCAACCTGAGCTGAACCTCTAATATACTGATTCCTAATCCTGTCCAACCTTGTCACACCCAGTGCAAATCTTAACATCTTTAACTCTGCCACTTCCAGCTCTGACTCCTGCCTTTTTGTCAATGCCACCATCTCCAACCCATAAAACATAGCTGGTCTCACTACCCTCTTGCAGACCTTCCCTTTCACTCTTACTGGTACCCGTCTGTCACAAATCACTCCTGACACTCTTCTCCACCTATTCCACCCTGCCTGTAATCTCTTCTTCACCTCTGTTCCACATTCACCATTACTCTGAACTGTTGATCCCAAGTACTTAAACTCATCCACCTTCGCCAACTCTACTCCCTGCATCCTCACCATTCTTCTATCCTCCCTCTCATTCACACACATATTCTTAGTCCTGCTGACCTTCATTCCTATCCTCTCTAGAGCATATCTCAATCTCTCCAGGGTCTCCTCAACCTGGACCCTACTCTCACTACAGATCACAATGTCATCTGCAAACATCATAGTCCATGGGGCCTCCTGTCTGATCTCGTCTGTCAACCTGTTCATCATGATTGCAAATAAAAAAGGGCTCAGAGCTGATCCTTGATGTAATCCCACCTCCACCTTAAACGGATCTGTCACTGCCACTGCAGACTTCACCACTGTCACACTACCCTCGTACATATCTTGTACCACTCTTGCATACTTCTCTGCCACTACTGGCTTCCTCATACAATACCACAACTCCTTTCTAGGCACTCTATCATATGCTTTCTCCAAGTCCACAAAGACACAATGCCACTCTTTCTAACCTTCCCTATATTTCTCCATCAACAGTCTCAGAGCAAACATTGCATCTGTAGTGCTCTTTCCCAACATGAAACCATACTGCTGATCACTAATCATCACCTCCCTTCTTAACCTAGCTACCACTACTCTTTCCCATAACTTCAAGCTGTGACTGATCAGTTTTATCCCTCTGTAGTTACTACAACTCTGCAAATCACCCTTATTCTTACAAAATAGGTACCAAAATACTTTTTCTCCACTGCTCAGGCATCCTCTGACTTTCCAAGATTTCAGTAAACAGTCTGGTTAAGAACTCCACTGCCATTTCTCCTAAGCACCTCCATGCTTCCACTGGTATGTCATCTCGACCAACAGCCTTTCCATTCTTCATCCTCTTTATAGCTGTCCGTACTTCCTGCTTGCTAATCTGTTTCACTTCCTGATTCACTATCCCCACATCATCCAACCTTCTCTCTCTCTCTCTCTCATTCTCTTCATTCATCAGCCCCTCAAAGTACTCTTTCCATCTGCTCAATACACTCTCCTCACCTGTGAGCACGTTTCCCTCACTATCCTTTATCACCCTTACCTGCTGCACATCTTTCCTAGCTCGGTCCCTTTGTCTAGCCAATTGATACAGGTCCTTTTCTCCCTCTTTAGTGTCCATCCTTTCATACAACTCTTCATATGCCTTATCCTTAGCCTTTGCCACCTCTCTCTTTGCCATGCACCTCATCTCCTTATACTCCTGTCTACTTTCTTCATCTCTCTGACAATCCCACTTCTTCTTTGCCAGCCTCTTCCTCTGTATACTCTCCTGTACTTCCTCATTCCACCACCAGGTCTCCTTGTCCTCTTTCCTCTGTCCAGATGTCACACCAAGCACCTTTCTAGCTGTCTCCCTTACCATCTCTGCTGTAGTTACCCAGCTATTCGGTAACTCTTCACTTCTCCCCAATGCCTGTTTAAACTCTTCCCTGAACTCCACCTCACAATCACCCTTTGAAATTACATATTTAAAATTTAAAACAATGCCAATTAGTATAACTGGATATAATTTTGAACGCTGTTGCCAAATAACTATCCAACCTAAATTGTCATCAGTTGTTCCTAACAGGTAATGGTCAGAATGATGGTTATGTCTCATAAATGGGAAACAGATGACATTACAGTACTGGCTCGGAAGATAATAAATCATACTTCCCAGTTCAAGAAATAAAAGCTTTTTTTTGTTATGTTTTCACATTTGTTTTCAGGTATAGTAGACTAGTCCAAAGGGGCCCAATCATCCATAGCTCGTGACATCATTGACTGCCTAAGTGACTTATTCAGAGTCACACAGTAGGTAGCCTAAAGCTAAAGGAATTAAGGATGAGGCTCATTAAGAGCTGACAGCCTTACTCCTGCTAAACTAAAGGTATAAGCATTCTTAGCAGCCATTCCCTCTGTCATTAGCAAGGTTATCTGTTATCTGTAAACATAAATTTACATGTCCTAGCTTGGATATTAGAGCAGAAAGGCATGTTCAAATCCTCCAGTTGCTCTCATTTGCAAACTGTTCCAAGCATGCTTTGTGGATTCACAATGCTTTTAGTTTACCCTATATAAAGCAAGAGAAATGTATCTTTCCTAGAGAAATAGTTATGAGTATTTGCTTCTCATGTAATGATAATATAATAATGACAGATTATGGACAAGGGCAGCATTAAGCCCCACCCCTCATCTGAGTAGTTGTATACTCATAGCTAGTAGAAACCGAGATGAATGCCACTTGGCAGCCTGACGCATCCCAATCACTATGTAGGCCTAATGGTGGAGACTGTCAGGTCAGTATTGGATAACATCTCTGAAACTTTCTGATATTTCCTAGCAACAGTTTGAACAGCAACTCTAGATAATTACTTATAAGCTATTGTTAGGTTGTAACCAAAACTATAGACCTGCAAAGAGTGCCCACATGAAGATCGGAAACCGAGACCACTTGTATAAAAATAAGCAATTTATTCACAAACACCAATATAACGCCAAAAAACAGTAAATGCGTTTTCGACCCAAAATTCAAGTCTTCATCAGAAAAAAACTCACACTTGACAACAATCTCCAAACTACTTAAATAGCCATTCAATTATGTAAATTCAAAAAGTAATAATTCAATAATTTGTTCCGATGAGAATTAATAATACCATTCTTAAAAACATTTTACAAACCTTCCAGTTTAAAGTGAATGATTTAAAATACTTTTCATAAATTGATATTAATAAATAGTTAAGCAATGGGATCTTAAAAACATATTATAATATATTTAATAAAAACAGGAATACATTTAATAGAAATAAAATTTGTTTTTAGTTGCTCAATAGTTAAACATATGTCACAAACCCATATGTATACTGCCAGGGAAATCAGGAAAGTATTATTCAAGCATAAGATTTTTTCCAACTTGTCTGCAACCGAAAGAATGGTACTAAATGAACTGAGGAACAACAAGAATGTTAGAATAATGCATTCAGATAAAGGGGGTGGCACAGTACTGATGGATTTTATCATGTATGAATCCAAAATGAAGGATTCACTTTATGTTACTGCTAAATATTCACGGGCTTCCATTAATGAGGTCAATTTAGCACATTCAAAAATCAAGTTATTACTTTACGACTCACTCTTGGAAGGTTCTATTAGCAAAGATGCTTACAACTTCTTATTGAATTTACCACCAAGGGTTCCTTCGGTCTTTGGAATACCAAAGGTCCATAAGGACCCAAATGACCCTCCACTCAGGCTTATTGTGTCATCTGAAGGTTCAATTACAACTTCTTTAGCTAAATTTGTTGATGACAAATTGAAAAAACTTTCGTACGATGGTCCAACAGTTCTGAAAGACTCATGGGATTTCCTTAGGTGTGTTAAATCTGAACTTTATTCACCAGACTTGGCCTTTGTTACATTAGATGTAGTAGATCTGTTTGGATCTATTCCTCATGACATAGGGCTTCAGTGGTTGGAAGACAGCATGAGAGATAGTAAAATGTTTTTAGTGGATGATTTCAGGAATTGTTTAATGTTTATGGATCTTATTCTCAACAACAATTTCATGTTTTTCCAGGGAGAATTTTTCCAACAGAAAAGGGGAGTAGCTATGGGGGCTAAATGTGCCCCCACCTATGCAAACATAATCTTGTCCAGATGGGAGGAACTATATATATTAAACAGTCCTTTTGTTGGCTGTTGGTCCTTATACAAAAGGTTTTTGGACGATATAGTTATTTTCTGGACAGATACATATCAAAGATTCACTGAGTTTATGCATTATATTAAAAACACAACAAACTTTTTGGATTTTACACATACTTACAACCTGGACAACCTTATCTACTTGGATGTTTTTATTGTTAAAAAAGCTGACGGTTTTTCTTCCTGTATTTACCGCAAGGAAACATTTTCCAACTCCTACTTACATTTTAAGAGTAGTCACCCTTTTTTTCAGAAAAAGAACCTGGTTAAGGGGCAGTTGGTCAGGGTCAGTAGAATGACCTCTGACGATGGGGATTTTTCTATTGAATGCAGAAAATTATTGGAAATGTTTAGCAAACGTGGTTATCCAAGTTCTTTATTACAGGAGATGGTTGATTTAGTGGTCCAGGGGAGGAAAAATAAATTTGCCCCCATTCTGGGAAAATCCATTCAGGTATTAGAAGAACCAAGCACCTGTATTAAAGAAGTGAAAAAGTGGGATGATGCCTACATTATGGATTTCTCTGGAGATGCAGGAGTTGTGAAAGAGGTTATCACCAGGGAATGGAATAGATTCATAGAAATTTCGGACCTCGAAGTATTAAAAAATAGAACATTAACATTTACATATCGTAAAGATCTAAACTTTAAGCAATTATTTGAGTTTGGTAAGGTTAATACTTCATTAAAAAGACCAGGCACTTTTAAATGTGGTTCTTGTCCACAATGCCCCTTTATATTTAATGATGGCAGTATTTTTGTTGCATCAAGAGACAGGGAGATCACTAGTAATTGTTTTTCTAATTGTAACACCAACGGTGTGGTTTACATTGCTACTTGTAAGGTTTGCACTTCATTTTATATCAGAAAAACCGAGAGGAAGCTAAGGAATCGTATATATGAGCATTGTTATGAGATTAGGAAACAAAACAGCAAAAACGCCCTATATAGACATACTTTGACTTGTCCTCAGGCTAATTTTCTTTTTTTCATTTTGGAAATTGTACCTAAGGAAATAAGAGGTGGTATGTGGGAGGCCAAACTTGAATATAGGGAGTTATTTTGGCAAATTGTTTTAGATTCCACGAAATCACCAGGTTTAAATGATATGATTTCCATTTCTTCAGTTTTAAAATTAAGGGCAGCCAAATTGTAATTTCAAGTTAAAGCCACATGGTGGCAGTATACATATGGGTTTGTGACATGTTTAACTATTGAGCAACTAAAAACAAATTTTATTTCTATTAAATGTATTCCTGTTTTTATTAAATATATTATAATATGTTTTTAAGATCCCATTGCTCAACTATTTATTAATATCAATTTATGAAAAGTATTTTAAGTCATTCACTTTAAACTGGAAGGTTTGTAAAATGTTTTTAAGAATGGTATTATTAATTCTCATTGGAACAAATTATTGAATTATTACTTTTTGAATTTACATAATTGAATGGCTAGTTAAGTGATTTGGAGATTGTTGTCAAGTGTGAGTTTTTTTCTGATGAAGACTTGAATTTTGGGTCGAAAACGCATTTACTGTTTTTTGGCGTTATATTGGTGTTTGTGAATAAAGTGCTTATTTTTATACAAGTGGTCTCGGTTTCCGACCTTCATGTGGGCACTCTTTGCAGGTCTATAGTTTTGGTTTCGGTCTTTTCTGACTTGCATACATCCTTATCTTTGGTACTGTTAGGTTGTGCTTTTAGGTTCAGAAGTAATAGGACAGCACTTTGAATTTTTCAGTGCCAAGTCATAATTCCCAATAATGATTTCACTGTCTATAATAACACATCAGATATTGGAAATATCACTTTCAGGGACAAAAGTAGTCATTTTTGTTCTTAAATATAAACTCACAATATATTTATAACTGTATATATTATGCAGTCACTCCTGTGAGAAAAATAAAAAAAAAAGTGTCCATTTATTGAGAACTGAATATAAAACCATTTGTATTACGGAATCCAAGCAATTATAATAATGACATGGGCACTAGAACCATAGAGCACGGGGGGAGGGGAGCCCCCCCCCCCACTTTTGCAGATCATCCATACCTTTGCCCTTTCGTTTTCCATGCCTCCAACTGCCACGATGACATGAGCACAAATTTTTGGTTGTTTTGCTAGCGGGAACACAGAGTTATTCAAGCTGTTGCAGAAACGGATTTAGTCTCAAGCCTGTAATGGAGCAGATTTATTTACTGAGATGGAGCGGGTTAGCATTTGGACTGACAGGAGTAATGGAGCAGTAATTGGAAATGGATGGACAGAAGCTGAATCTGTTGTCTATCAGAGTGAGTACACTGCATGTTGCAGAGGTGTGTGTGTGTATGTGTGTGTATGTGTGTGTGTGAGTGAAAATGCCTCCAGCAGGATACATCTGGTGGCTAGAGGTACTCAGGCTCAAACCTGTACCTTGGGTGCAGGTAAAAAGAGCCTAAAGTCCCTAGCCACCATCACTTGCGAGCAAAACCTTTTATTCTAGCAATTTTCTAAGGTTATAAAATCAGTATTTGAAATGTGTCCCTAAACCTTTTATTTTAGCAATTTTCTAAGGTTATAAAATCAGTATTTGAAATGTTTCCCTATTTTGGGGATGTATCCCCCCATTATTGGCTTTGTTCTGTATTTTTGTGCTAAGAGGTTGAGAGCTATGGTGAGAAGTGAGAACTGAATTCACTAAATGATTTGATAGCCATTTAAGGTTGTTTTCCCATCTTTCAAGAAACTGCTGGTTTAGCTTAGTGGCATGTTGCTCTAACTGTAGTGCACACGGTTCTGGGTTTAAGACTTGGCAGTGAAATGCATGGTGGTAACAACATTTTATGCAAGCAACTTTCCAAAATTATGCACGCAATGTTTAAAATGTGTCCCTGGTTTTTCTCCCCCATTGAAAATAAGTTCAAGAAGCTGTGGAACATGCCTATGGCTTACACTCTACTGTGATTCTGTGTTTATATATTGTGTGTAGAAGCAGACTGTTATCATGGAAATGTTCTGAATAGGGCAGTTTTGTCATTATTGGTGCATGCATTTTGCTTCATTGCCTACTGGAAAAATGTTCAAACAATAAATTTTAAAATGCAATTGTGTGTGGAGGCAGACTGCTATCATAGAAATGTTCTGAATATGGCAGTTTTGTCATTATTGGTGCATGCATTTTGCTGCATTGCCCATTGAAAAAATGTTCAAACAATAAATTTAAAATGCAGTTGTGTGTGGAAGTAGACCTTTATGATGGAAATGTTCTGAATAGGGCAGTTTTGTCATTATTGGTTAATGTATTTTTGTTTCATTGCCTACTGGAAAAATGTTTAAACAATACATTTAAAATGCAACCTAACTTAAGTCTAACAAGTGTGCTGTATTATACAAGGAATATAATTTAATACAATTAGGAAGTTGAATCAAGGAATACATACATGTATGCATGGCCCTAAAAATGTGTTTGAAAACAGCACAGAGGAAAGTGTGAAAGGCTCAAAATCATGGGCAAGTTTTAAGCTTTACTCTTGTTACCAAAGCAATGGATGAAGGTAAAACAGTTCACACCACATTACCTTGACCTGGCCAAGCCTTTTGACACAATCCCCTACTCAGGTGTAGTATAAAAGATGAATAATGTAGGAGCAAACACTAACATCACCAGCTGCATTGCCAACTTGGCTCACAGGATGCAGGAGATCAAAACAGGGGAAGAGACCAGCCACCAATGGAGTCCCCCAGGGTTCGGTGCTGAGACTTTTTCTGTTTGGCATATACATCTCGAAAGTAAAAGGAAATACCAAAGAGCTTTGGCCAGCTAAGTTTGAGATGATTGCAAGCTAGGAGAAGTTATTGAATCTCCAAATGACTTAACCATCATGCAGGAAGGTTTGTCCCAAATAATAACTGGTGTCAAAATCATGACAACGCCCTCTGGGAACTGATCCTATTGTTTGGCATTTGAGAATTTGTGTGTAAGGTGGCCTAACTTTTGCCCAACATGTGCCCAGAGTCCATAAGAAATCCTTTCTATATTGCACAGCTTATAAACAAATTGATTGTGACTAGATCTAGAGATGTTGTTGTCTCCCTTTACACAACTTTCAGTATGTCAATCATTTTGTATAATTCCCACTTTGGCATGTATCTGTCCAGCCCCATGCAACAACTGGAATACCTTCAGAGATACCTTACTAAAAGGATACAAGTGCTAAACAATAGGTCTTGCATGGACCACCTCAAAGATTTATTATTATACTCAGTAATCTACAGAGTGCTTAGAGGTGACATGTCTGGCATACAAAGCATCCTCTGACATAATACAGATGGACTTACTGAACATCAGCAAGTCAAATGGCATCAGCAATACTCAGTCTAGGTATCTAAACTGAATGTTTTGGGGAGATGGATATATATCACAGAGGCTATCACTGTTCCAGAACAGACTATCCATAAAAATAAACAAAGCTCATCCATCCATATTCAAATTCAACTTGGATCTAAGGATGGGTAATAGAAAATGTACTCCAGGATTTCCCCTCATGCCACTAATGGATAGAGGCAGTTCCTAAATGCTGCATCCGTTACATGGCCCCCTCATATTATCTATGGTATGATCACAGTTGTTCTCACTAGGGCTAATATACAATTATCAGCCATGGGGATAGCTAAGACCAATCAGAAAATGTTAATTCAAGCACCAAAAGGGAATTGGCTAAGCTTAAAATGTCCTCCAAGTGAACCTATGTTGTGGTAGCAAATAATTATAAAAAATTCCCCTTATTAGTTCACTAAGTGCCCCTGTCACCCTCCGCCTTCCCAGTCTTTAACAGCTTCCGGTGCCTATGAATAATGAAGTAGCAAACTGAAAGGTAAATTTTGTACTATACCGAAATTCAACAGCCATTAACAATAGCTCTTTTTACACACATATTATTGCAATGATAATGCCACTCATAAGAAATACGCCACCTCTAACTGTGAAAATAAACAATAATGGTGTTGCTCTTAGAGATCTACAATGCCCCATGCAAGCATACTGATAATCACTTGACATTGACCATGTAAATGTCCTTTGCTTTCACCCATAGTCTTTCCACCTAAATGGTTGTCACTGCATGTTTCTAATATGTGATTATGAAGAAAATGAAAAAAACATAGTGGCTCCAGTAACGAATTTCAGATTGCTGCTCACAGATATACATACTACCACTGGATAAGCAGTATTAATGATCATTCAACAGTGACTATGTAACTGTCCTGTTCCTTCACACACAGCTTCCTTCCATACTAAGTAAATGATACCCACCTTCTCTGTACATCTCTGATGTTAGATTGTGACAAAAATGAAAGAACAAATGGCCACAGTAAAATATTTCAGCTTGTTGCCCTTAGACACAAATACGTTGACTCTATTCCTACCAAGCCAACACAATTACCACTTTACCATGGTCATCTAATTGCCCCTTGATTTCATCCACCGAATTCTACTCAAATAGATAGCTACATCTAATGATCACCTACAATTTGTGATCACTATGAAATAATGGCCATGGTAATGTTGTTCTGCTTGATGAAACTGCCACCCAAACCTACTCCAATTGGCATAATAAATGGAGTAATGAAAATGACTATATCATGCTACTGTTAGTGTGCACTGTAACCACTTCTTACACATATTTGTGGTTTCTAGCCAAAAAAAGTAAAAAAAAAACACATACTTGCAAGAAAAAAAAAACATTGCTGAAGGTTAGAATGTCTACTCTCCCTTTCAGCAGTTAGGAAAGCAATGTGACTGATTGCTCTTTTCAACAGACTTCAGGTGTTTAGAATGCATAACAACAGGACACAGACTGACTACTTATATACTGTTATAATGTTGGAGGGGCATACATAAGAAGCCATATTAATGAATAGCATGACCTCTTATTACCAGGTTCCATGTCTCATTCACTTTAAAGAGAAGATATGAGTTAATTATTTGGCTAATCTAATTTATATAATAGACAAATAATTACTTTGATGGTGACAAGGACATGAGTAAAAGTTATTATTTTTTAATTTTAAAAATCAGTTTTTTATTGATTAAAAAAAGATAAGCTAACATTAAGTTACCTCAGGACCCATGATTATGTTCTCTCAAAAAAGTGATGATATAGCTCTGGACCAGTCATTAATGGGTTAAAGCCTTTATAGTTTGTAAGTGTCAGCAGTGCAGATAGCTCAGGACCAGTCATTAATGGGTTAAAGTCTTTATAGTTTGTAGGTGTCAGCAGTGCAGATAGCTCAGGACCAGTTATTAATGGGTTAAAGTCTTTATAGCTTGTGTCAGCAGTGCAGATAGCTCAGAACCAGTCATTAATGCCTTAAAATCTTTATAATTTGTGTCAGCAGTGCTGATAGCTCAAGACCAGTCATTAATGGGTTAAAGTCTTTATAGTTTGCAAGTGTCAGTAGTGCCCAACGTAAGATAAATGTTAAAGTGATTATATAATGTAATTAATGTGGTGGAGAATTTCTGGAAGTGTGTTTTGTAGATAAATAGATAGAGAAAGATAGGTGTTGGTTATGTGTGCAGTACTGGAAAAACATTGACTAAATTAAGGTCAATAAACCAAATATGGATGTTGCCAATAGTATATATTTTAAATGGGTATGTTGTAGTATTTGGCTATCCTTATAGATACCTGGGGAGAGATGGTGCTTGGGATAGACTAGAAAAACTTTAAAGGAGAATGTGATTTATTTATTTGGGCAAATGGTAATATGTGTGAAACAGCTGTTATTTTATCAAGCATGAAATGTGTTTAAAATGCTTTCAGTTTTACAGAGCTTTATGTGCATGACAGGATGTTCTGTGCAGCATTAACATTGCTAGACATTTTGGAAATTCATTAGCTTTAGTTAGGGTGAAGTCATTTAATAAGATATTCCCAAGTGTTCCGTGCCAAAGGTAAGTGCGTTTTGGAAGGAATGTGAACTTCAGGTGTTTGTGGATATTTTTGTGGAGTGGTCAGTGTGTATCACTGTACTTAGTGATTAGCTGGGGATGGAGAAAGGATGAGTGGTGAGGATAGGGCAAGGAAGGATTAGCATTTTGTAAGGTGTTAGGAGGAGGAGGAGTTTTGGGTAATGTAAGTAGGAGGAGTTTTGGATAAGATTAGTTGTGGATGCCATATGAATTGTATGTTAATAACTGGAAGGGTAGTGTGTAGGTAAAGCTGTTGGGGATTATCCAGTCAGAAGGGGAAGGGCTGGAGAATGTGGAGAAGTATCTTGGTCAGTCAACTGCAAAGGGGTAGTTCTCAGATGCCCAGGCTGCTTTCTGTTGGGATGGTGTTGTTAATATGGGATTAGCGATCATTTGTAACTGGCAAGTACTGAGAAGGGACTGGTGGGGTGTGAGGTGAATGGACATGAGCATGTGGGAGGCAGAGCAATAATGAGGAAGGGGTTCAGAAAAGGGTTGTGGTACTGTGTTAGACTGTAGGTGAGATTAAGTACTCAAAGAAGTGACAGGATGTGTTGCTAAAGCACGTCATGGAGGTGGCAGCTATAGATATAGTTATACTAGAAAACATGAATATCAGAAGGGAGGTGAAGGGTTTATTGAGTAAATGATGTTGTTGTGTCTTTTGGCTTGCCCGGTTAGGGGTCGCCACAGCAGAACTCCGATCCGCTAATGATTGGCAGTAGATTTTTACGTGCCGAGTTGCCAGCTCTGACACACAACCGTCAATGAAGGTACGCCCATTCACACATGTCTCCACACAGAAGATGCTTTAGCTGAGAATCGAACAGGACAACGTCTTACTGTGAGGCGACAATGCTACCGCAGCACCACCACTGCAGTTTTTATTGAGTAAATGATACAGGGTAAAATGTGGGTTCTGTAAACTCATGGGTGTGGAAAAAAGGGTAACATGAGAAATAGTAGGTTGTAAGGAAGGATGGCAGTAGTAGGATTTGTAGAGATATAGAACAAGGAAGGGTATGTCTGAGTGTTTTCTTTTTGTAGGATACATAGGCTCATAGGTATATACTAGACTAACGAACACCAGGGCCTTTATAAGCCTAGCCATGCAGTTCAACCCAATTGTGACCCTATGTATCATAGATGTTTATTAGGAGTGGATAGGTTAGTTAGGAAGTTTCTAGAAGTTATGAGGGAGGCATGTTAGTTTGGGCATTACTGCCTGCCTCTGTCTATTTGAGACATAGGTTCAGATACCGGGTGAATTTCCAATATCTCATCCACTGGTCAAGGTTACACTTAAATAAGTTTAGGGATGGACTCTGTTTCAAATAGATGGGGAGCCTGTTCCAGGATATGGGGATCCTCTGAGATACATATCTGTCTCACTAACATGTCTTATTTATGTCACAAGCAAAAATTAAATCCTTGGATCTAGTGATTCTGATGCAGATATGCAAAAGATCCACCAGAGCATGATCCAAGGATGCCTTGAATGCCAGGCATAGATTGCCTCTTGGTAACCTGTAGAAGACAAAGTATTGAGATAGGGCTTTAGGCAATTTGTATGGGACAATGTGTTTATATGCTAGACTTTCCTTGTAAGGAACCATAGTGGGTGTCTCAGCTATTGCATATCTCTGGTCAGGTACATAACAAAGGGGGTAGTATATTCAATGATGAGTCGGAAAGAGCAGAATAAATTGGCACTACAACTTCTTTGGTCCCAAATGCCATGCCCTTACCTAAAGTTAGGCAACATAGAATGATTTTCTTACTATCTTGGCCACGTGTTAGTCAAAGGGCAGACTACTGTTTACATATGTTCCCAAATCTCTGACTACTGAACTGAGTTAACTTTTAGGGGTGTCTTATTGATAGAGTAATTTTCTTGGATGGCGGTTCCCCAAATTTCACTATAATGCATTTTTTGGCATTGCGTTTTAGTCTGTGACTTTGGCATCAGATATTTGTCTGCATTAGATTCACTTGTAAGATGCTTGTGACATGAGGAGAATCTATGAAAGCTTCAAATTTGCAGTCAGCTGTGAACCTGGTCAGCCAAAGCCCCCCTCCAAGAAGTAGATGCCAAATAGGAGTGGTCCCACCATGGAGCCTGGAGGTACCATGCCATGGTATCTTACTGGAGGTGGTATCACCAATCATGACTTCCTGATTCCTATCTGTGAGCCAGTTTGCAATACAGCAAGTTATGTAGTGGTCTATGCCCAGTGAGGGGTCTGAATGGAGAGATGATAATCAGCAAGCAAAGGAGAGTAGTATTGCTGAAACTGAATTCATTCTCAAGTCTTGCTGAGGACCTTCATGAGGTAGACCCTGTTTTTCACAAAATTTCACCAAGACAACACTGATATATAGACTATATTTCTATAGCATATATCATGGACAGAACTAGGTCAAAAATGAAAAAAAAGATAGCTGGGTGCCCAAGTCCCAGGATAAAAGTATCCAGTCCTGGTAGGTGCACTGGTGCCAGGGGTCTATATTAGAACACCGAACATTTGAAATGTCGGGTGTTTTAATATCGACCCATTATCAGCGAATGCTGAAAATATCGAAGTAACAGGAAACCAAATTCTTTCTAGGGAAAGAATTTGGTTGTCCATTTCTGTTGCTTCGGTATTTTGAGTGCTGTGGTGGAAAGTTACAGGTTGGGTTCAGGTAAGTGTGCGATTGTGTGGACATGTGGGTTAGTGCGGGTTAGGTGAGTTAGGGTTAGGGCGCGGGTGAGGTGACTGTGCGATAGTGATGGACCATAGGGTTTGGATTAAGGTAAGTAGATAGTGGTGTTTGTATAGTTTAGTGTAGGGTTAGGTGTTAGAGTTTAGGTGTATGTGTGTGGATTGATGTTTGTTTGGTGTGCTTGTGTTGTGTGTATGTGTTTTGGAACAGCAAATTTTTTCCCTTGGAAAAAATTCGCTGTTCCAAATGCTCAATGTTTTTTTTTTTTTCGATTGCTAGGGTTTGATATTAGAACACTCGACATTTTGAATGTTTGGTGTTCTAATATAGTCCCAGTGCAAGGACTGGAAAAAATGACAGTGTAGAATCTTCAAAATAAGAAAACATTCCTACAATGGAGCCAGGCCAAGCTCGGGGGGGTGTGGCCCCCCTGTTGTAGAAAGAAGTAGCAGTCCACAAAATTCACAAAAACTGATAGATCAAAGAAGAGGCATAAAGATGATAGAGTGGACTATTGAGGATAAGAAAGAAATTATGTATTGTTACTATTATGCAAAAAGCTCAGAAAAGATATACAACACGATTGAGAGAAATTAGAGGAAAGAAAAATACTTCCACAAGAAAAACTGTCAGAAGCTTCAAATGAAAATTTACGTTCATTAATGCAACAAATTTGTGAAAAACAGTATATAAACTAAGAAACTTTGATCTGTTTGGAAAAAGAAGCATCTGAGGAAATTTGAAAATATAAACACGAAAACCTAGAGATTTTTGAAAAGTATAAAAAAGAAATATGGACATGGGAAAGAAAGAGAAATTTGATATGGTACAATATTCATGCAAAGGTGAAAGCCAAATTAATCAATATAAAGAAGACAGCCCCAAAGATATTCAAAGAGAAATATAGGCAAAGGCATCCAGATATGGAAAAATTCACAATAAAAAAATAATATCACATAAAAAATAATATCACAAAGAGGGAATGTAGAAAAAAAGATCAGTAAAGAAGTAAAAAAAAAATAGAAGTTGAAGTTATGGAGTACCTGCAAAGTAAAGAATTTGGTGTAGAAGGTCTAACACAGCATGATGGAACAAGTCCTCAAAGTAAGGAGAAACAGGAAGATCAGGAGACATCTGAAGAAGAAATATGGACATGGGAAATGATTTAATATGGTGTAATATCTATGCAAAGGAGAAAGTAAAGCTAATCAATACAAAAAGAGCAGCACCAAAGATATTTGAAGAGAAATACAGGCAAAGGAATCTGGACATGGAAAATTTTACAATACAAAAAGTAAGAAGACAAAGGAAACGTACAAAATGAGATTAGTAATGGAGAAGTTAAAGAAATAGAAACTGAGGTTATGGAGTAGCTGTGAAGTAAAGGATTCAGTGTAGAAAATTTAATTCAGAAAGCACCACAACAGGATAGAGCAATGGACATCCAAATTAAGGGGAAACCAGTGGAATGGAAAGCAATGGGTCAGGCGCCAGATGAAGATATTTTGGAGCCTTTCATGGGAAGCCAGTATAAGCATTTACTTGAAGCTGTACACCAAGGGAAGGAATAGGAAACTGTGGAAACTCTGATGCAGTCAATGTTGAGGAGTGATAGGCCAGTGAGTTCCCATATGACAGAGTACCAGATGGCACATGATGAAACTGAAGAGAATGTGCCACAGGAAGATGCTATAGAATGGTCTATAGAATGCCAGCAGGAAATGGAAAACAAAAATATGTCTTCAGTTTAGAAGAAAATGAGCTAAGATAAGAGTTGCTTGATTTAATAGAGAAAAGCATATTAAGATCAATGAAATAAATACATTGCAGAAGGTCAATAAAACACAAAAAGTCAGAAGTTTGATACAACAAATGAACACAGTAATTACAACCATTGGCAGACATCCATGCAATATAATACAAGTAAACAGGATATATTACTGTGCAGCAAAATTAACAACTGATAAAGTTCTACCACAAGAACACAGGGTGGTGAGGGAAAGGAAGGGGAGAAATCGCATGCCATTATGGAAGCATCAAACAGAGAAAACTATAAAGCAATTAAGACAAGAAGTGTCACTGGTAGAAGATTATAGAAGAGGGAACAGATCAACAGATACTTAGAAAGATAGACGTGATAAAAGCAATGCACAGTATTAGAACAGATCAGGATCCATCATGCACTACCACAAATATCAAACTACAAATCTCAGCTCAAGCAGAAAAACTTGGAAGATACACAGCTAAATATAAAGGAAAAGTACAAAATAAGCAACTTACTGATGACCCAAAAATGTTTTATAGAAAACTGGGAAACAAGGTAAAAGGGATTGAAAAGCCATGAAAAGAAGAAGAAATATATATATTTTGGAGAAGTATTTATGAAGATCCTTTGGAACATAACAAAGATGCTAAACTGATAGAAGTGAAAAAAAGAATAAGAAGCTTAAAGGTACAGGATATGAAATGGGATGAAATAACAGCCAAAGAGATTGAAACTAAGTTAAGAAAAGCCTCTAACTGGAAAACCCCAGGCCCAATTGTAGTACCTAATGTCTGGTTAAAAGTATTAACATCTTTGCATGAAGATTTAGCCATGAGTAAGAACTATTTATATGCGCAGCCCAAACAGGCACCAACCTAACTACAACAGGAAAAACAATGCTCCTACTTAAGAGCAAACCTACAAGCTACCCTAAAAATTATAGACCAATAACTTGTCTTCCGACGACGTATAAACTATACACTGGAATTGATGCCAACAGAGTTTATAGTCATTTAGAAGAAAATGCAATTATGGCAATAGAACAAATGGACAATAAAAAGTCATATGGAACAAAGAATCATTTGTTGTTAAATAAAGTCATAGTGGAGAACTCTAAAAAGGGGAAGGATCTAAATATGGCATGGACTGACTACAAAAAAGCATTTGATAGTATCCTGCATTCATGGATAAAAGAGTCTTTAAAAATGTGTAAGATACACCCTACACTGATCAAATACATTACAGTGAGCACGCAACAGTGGCAGACCACTTTGCAATTAAGCCATGGCAAAGGACAAATTATTATCCCTAGGATAAAAATTCAAAGGGAATATTCCAGTGTGACTCTTTGTCACCTCTGCTATTCTGTCTTGCCTTTAACTCATTAAGTTGTCTACTTAACAGCTTAGGCCATGGCTATAATTTGGGTCCTACAAAACAACAAAATGTAAAGACTTCTCATCTTCTTTGTCAATGATTTAAAACTGTATAGTTCATGAGATTAGGAACTGAAAGCACAACTGCAAGTTGTCAAAACTTTTTCAGATGATATAAGAATGTCATTTGGTCTTGATAAATGTGCAAAAGTACCCTTTAAAGCAGGAAAACTGCAGCACCAAGAAAACATGAGTTTGGGACAAGAATGTGATACAAAAGAACTTGAGCAAGAGGGAGTGCATAAATATTTGGGAATTGATGAAAGATCAACAATAAAACATGAACAAATGCAAATAAAATTAAGTAAGGAATACTTTAGAATACTTAAATTAATCCTGAAAACAGTGCTGACATCTAGGAACAAAATTCAAGCTATAAACCAGTTTGCTCTTCTTGTCCTAACTTACAGTTTTGGAGTCACTAACTGGCCCCAAAACTCACCAGTTTGGTGAGTTTGTCAATGATACCAGAGTGTGTTATAGTATCAAAAGACTTAACTAGGTCCATGTAGACTGTATGCACCATATTCACATAGTTTGTTGCACTGGTGTCCTTCTCAAAGAAATCCACCAGGTTTAGTAGGCATGACCTTCCACTGAGAAAGCCAAACTGGGTTGGTTCCCTGTCTAAAGGTTGCCTATGTCTTTACTGATCACTTCCATGATAATTCATTCCATGGCTTTGCATATTAGACTAGTTAGAATAACAGAGTTGTAGTTTCGGGGGCTGGTTGATGGTCCACCCTTGTGAAGTGGGATAAGAATTACAGTCCTCCATTCTAGAGGTACGAAGACTGTTTTGATGATATAGATAAAAAGTGACTCAAGTGGTTCTAGTAGGTCATGTTTCGAGCTATTTAGGAGGTATCTTGGGCTATTGTTGGGTCCCATTGAGGCTGCATTTTTGCCCTTATTGACAACTGGCAGGATCGGCTCCCTGTTAATAGTTGGGGGGGTTATGTTAGTAGGTGTTTCACGGCATGAGGCAGCAAAAGTTGTGGGGTGAAGTCTGAGCTGATTTTGTCAGCGAGTAAATTCACACTGTTGTTCTGCTCAGTGAAGGTGGCAATATTGATCACCAGTTCTGCACACTCATGCCTTTGAGGGTTGGGCATAGCTGTAGAATACCTTGTGGTTGTATTTAGCCCGTGAGGCTATCCTGACCTCGTAACTGATCGTTTTGGACTTAATTAGTCACATTAGTTTTCTATTTAGATTAATTAGAGAGCCCATATCATTATGGGAATTGCTTTTCCTGATTTTAGCCATGATTTTTTTCCTTTTGTTTTATACCCTATTAAGGTTAGGATTCTACCAAAGTGGTTTGTTCTTAGAGTTGGTTTAGGATTACTTCTAGTCGGTGCAGCAGCCTCTGTCCACCCATGTCCATGGTTGTACAGGGTCTCTCTGAATAAATTCTGCATAGGTTGCTATGAACTCAGGGCTGGTAGGGACATTGAATTCTGGCAAACTATTGCTTTATAGGATGTACTTTTCTTTGGAATAGTTCCTAACTGTCATAGGGTTTTCCGGGGTTACCAAGTTGATTTTTATTTTGAAGGAGACAGCTTTGTGATCCAATCTCATCAGTGAGGATGTGACACTTGGGGGAGTGCAGCAGTCTCCTATATTGAAGACTAGAGGGTTCAGTATGTTTGAACCTCTGGTGGGTGTGTGCACTATGTGATCATGAGTATCTGTGTTAATAAAGTCCAGGAATCTTTTGTCCCTGTGAGTATGAGGCAGTAAACATTTCCTAGTTTATAGAGGGGTAATTAAAGTCTCCCATGAATATTGTATTAGGTTTAATGGTGAGTGTCACCAGAAGGTCTTGGTACGAGCTATGAGATTCTAGGGACATAGAGGTTGACTTATAGGCTGCTAGGATATGGTATGGGATTTTGGAGATTTGCACACCCATAAACTCCAGGGCATTTACCTGTTTAACCAGCGCAGAGTAAACTCCAGTGCATTTACCTGTTTAACCAGCACAGAGTAAATTCTAGGGCATTTACCTGTTTAACCAGCGCAGAGTAAACTCCAGGGCATTTACCTGTTTAACCAGCGCAGAGTAAACCCCAGGGCATTTACCTGTTTAACCAGCGCAGAGTAAACTCCAGGGCATTTACCTGTTTAACCAGCATAGAGTAAACTCCAGGGCATTTACCTGTTTAAACAGCGCAGAGCAAACTCCAGGGCATTTACCTGTTTAACCAGCGCAGAGTAAACTCCGGGCCATTTACCTGTTTAACCAGCGTAGAATAAACTCCAGGGCATTTACCTGTTTAACCAGCGCAGAGTAAACTCCAGGGCATTTACCTGTTTAACCAGCGCAGAGTAAACTCCAGGGCATTTACCTGTTTAACCAGCGCAGAGTAAACTCCAGGGCATTTACCTGTTTAACTAGCGCAGAGTAAACTCCATGGCATTTACCTGTTTAACCAGTGCAGAGTAAACTCCAGGGCATTTATGTGTTTAACCAGCGCAGAGTAAACTCTAGGGCATTTACCTGTTTAACCAGCGCTGAGTAAACTCCAGGGCATTTACCTGTTAACCAGCGCAGAGTAAACTCCAGGGCATTTACCTGTTTAACCAGCGCAGAGTAAACTCCAGGGCATTTGCTTGTTGAACCAGTGCAGAGTAAACTCCAGGGCATTTACATGTTTAACCAGCAGAGAGTAAACTCCAGGGCATTTACCTGTTTATCCAGTGCAGAGTAACTCCAGGGCATTTACCTGTTAACCAGTGCAGAGTAAACTCCAGGGCATTTACCTGTTTTACCAGTGCAGAATAAACTCCAGGGCATTTACCTGTTTAACCAGCGCAAAGTAAACTCCAGGGCATTTACCTGTTTAACCAGCGCAGAGTAAACTCCAGGGCATTTACCTGTTTAACCAGCTCAGAGTAAACTGCAGGGCATTTACCTGTTTAACCAGAGCAGAGTAAACTCCAGGGCATTTACCTGTTTAACCAGCGTGGAGTAAACTGCAGGGCATTTACCTGTTTAACCAGCGCAGAGTAAACTCCAGGGCATTTACCTGTTTAACCAGTGCAGAGTAAACTCCAGGGCATTTACCTGTTTAACCAGCGCAGAGTAAACTGCAGGGCATTTACCTGTTAACCAGCATAGAGTAAATTCCAGGGCATTTACCTGTTTAACCAGCGCAGAGTAAACTGCAGGGCATTTACCTGTTAACCAGCGCAGAGTAAACTGCAGGGCATTTACCTGTTAACCAGCGCAGAGTAAACTCCAGGGCATTTACCTGTTTAACCAGTGCAGAGTAAACTCCAGGGCATTTACCTGTTTAACCAGCGCAGAGTAAACTCCAGGGCATTTACCTGTTTAACCAGTGCAGAGTAAACTCCAGGGCATTTACCTGTTTATCCAGAGCAGAGTAGACTCCAGGTCATTTACCTGTTTTACCAGTGCAGAGCAAACTGCAGAGCATTTACCTGTTTAACCAGCGCAGAGTAAACTCCAGGGCATTTACCTGTTTAACCAGTGCAGAGTAAACTCCAGGGTATTTACCTGTTTAACCAGCACAGAGTAAACTCCAGGGCATTTACCTGTTTAACTAGTGCAGAGTAAACTCCAGGGCATTTACCTGTTTAACCAGCACAGAGTAAACTGCAGGGCATTTACCTGTTAACCAGCGTAGAGTAAACTCCAAGGCATTTACCTGTTTAACCAGTGCAGAGTAAACTCCAGGGCATTTACCTGTTAACCAGGGCAGAGTAAACTCCAGGGCATTTACCTGTTTAACCAGCGCAGAGTAAACTCCAGGCCATTTACCTGTTTAACCAGTGCAGAGTAAACTCCAGGGCATTTACCTTTTTAACCAGCGCAGAGTAAACTCCAGGGCATTTACCTGTTTATCCAGCGCAGAGTAAATTGCAGGGCATTTACCTGTTAACCAGCACAGAGTAAACTCCAGGGCATTTACCTATTTAACCAGTGCAGAGTAAACTCCAGTGCATTTATCTGTTTAACCAGCGCAGACTAAACTCCAGGGCATTTACCTGTTTAACCCGTGCAGAGTAAACTCCAGGGCATTTACCTGTTTATCCAGTGCAGAGTAAACTGCAGGGCATTTACCTGTTTAACCAGTGCAGAGTAAACTCCAGGGCATTTATGTGTTTAACCAGCGCAGAGTAAACTCTAGGGCATTTACCTGTTTAACCAGCGCTGAGTAAACTCCAGGGCATTTACCTGTTAACCAGCGCAGAGTAAACTCCAGGGCATTTACCTATTTAACCAGTGCAGAGTAAACTCCAGTGCATTTATCTGTTTAACCAGCGCAGACTAAACTCCAGGGCATTTACCTGTTTATCCAGTGCAGAGTAAACTGCAGGGCATTTACCTGTTTAACCAGCGCAGAGTTATGCTTGTTGCTAATATAGATCAAGACTCCTCCACCCTTTGTCCCTGCCTGGGCAGTTTATGACCTATATGTATGGAAGGTACTGAAGCCTTGCACTGATGGAGTATTTTTTTTGGATTTCTTGGTAATATCACAGATGTCTTTATTCTCTAGAGTGAGGACAGCTTGTAGGGTGTTGAGTTTCTTGATTAGCACCATGTTGTTAGGTTTGTCAATTTGGAATGTCTTAAAATGCTGTAATGGGGTGGATAAAGTTAGCTGATATTCTGAAGCTGAAGAGAAACAGATGCAGACCATCCTTTGCAAAACAAAGCAAAGTCGTCTGCTACCCATGCCCTGCCATGTTCAAACATCCTGCAGAGACACCGGAAACTAAGCCAGTTATTAAAGCCAACTATCTTTTGGTTGTACTGCGGTATCATCCTTGCTGAATGCAAGACACATACCTGCCTGAGACACATGTTCAGAGACTTCAACATTGTGTCTCTTTATGTAGTCCAGGGAAGAACGTCTCAGGTTAACACCCACATGGACTATAATAGAATCACACTGGTACCTGTGGTGCAGTGACCTGAGTGTGTGCATAACTTGGGTGGATCCGTACTCCAGATAAGCTACTAACCGTTATCTTCTCCTTGTTTAGTCTGGTGAGGGGGACATCTGTGTGTCATACATTGGAGTCCCTCATGACAAGAGTCCTGGGTAACATGTTGGCTTGCCTTGCCGGCTTTCTATTGGGGTTCCACTGGGTGTAGGCATATCGGTGGTGGATGGTGTTGCTTTTGCCAAGTACTTTACAGATTGCTGAGGATAGGCATTGCAGTTTATAGACTTAGCAGGTCTTTGAGGTTTGGGAAGATTGCTTTTTAGTGCCTAAGGATAGACTGGTTTGTGTGTGTGGTGGATACTATATGTGGTGGATGTAGTAGATGATGAGACAATATTTAAGAGTTTCTTTAAGGGACTTGATATGGAAAGAGTAGAGAGCAACATGGTTTTAAAGTGGGTAGTTTTTGAACTTGCGTCAGATAGGATATATGAGGCCTCTGAATTTCATAGGGGATAGTGGTAGATTAGTAGTTAGATGGATATACTGTGAGTGCAACTGTGACAAGAGAGGGAATTTAATTACTTGGACATTGAGTGAAGATGGACAAGTCACTTAGAATGTTTGTGCACAGTGAGAGGAGGTGAGGTAGGGAAGACGTAGAGTACAAAAAGGCGTAATCAGATCCTTCCTTCGAATGTATGGAGTGGTTAGGTAGAAGAGAATGGCAACGGAGATGAAATTAGTGGATGTGGTGGACACGAACAGAACCAGAGATCTTAAGGGAATGCTAGTGGACCTTTACAAATACCTTAAGTGACCACTTACCTACCTTCATCCATAGAACCCACACTCAAATACCAAAAACACATTCATATAGAACGTCTAGAAATCTTACACATTTCAGCCAAAACTTACTCATAAATACTCTAAAAGCCCACAACTGAACCCCAGTAAAAACACTACCACTGGAACATGCTGTAATCTATTTCAACAATGTCTTTATTGATGTGTTCAACAATATAGCCCCCATTCACACCAAAAGAACAAAGCAAAACCATGCTCCTTGGGTAACAAAACATACCAAACAATCCCTCCTTTCCAGAGACCAAGTCTGTAAAGAATGGTGAGAAAACAGAACCCTACAAAATATACTTAACTACAAGCAACTGCAACTTCATAATAGTGCCAAAATAAGTCATTAATGACAAAAAATAAACTACTTCTCTACACAATTATCCACCCAAAGAAACAAACCCAAGAAGGAAATCTGTTTCCTTGCTTCTTAACTCCATGACCCTACATAACCCCACACCATCTCCTGACAAAACCCCAAAACAGATTGTCTAAATGTTCAACTCTCACTTTATTAACACCATTCAAAAACTTGTCAAATAATCCGGTCCAAAAACTAATAAAAACACAAATATCTAGACACTAACTCAACTTTCACTCAATAAATCCCAAGCTCTCATTCTTTACCCTGCAATGAAAACTCTAATATTATCTCAACAACTCCTACTTTCACTATACAACCAGTACCCATTTCTCTATTGCTTAAACTCCTAACTAAACTGAGACCATGCTCCCTATCTGCCAACAGCTTTCCATCAGAATATCTAAAACTTGCAGCTGATGCTGTAGCATGCCCTATCAGCATTCTAATTAACTGCTCCATCTCAGAATCATATGCCCCTCAACTCTGGGAAAGTCCAGTATAACTCTTTGCACAAAGGTGACAACACCAATGATCTTTCTAACTACTGGCTCATCTCTATACTTTCACCTTTATCATAAATCCTAGAAAAATGTATACACACACTTAATTGCTAAAGCATCCCTCTGACAATAACCTACTTGCATCCACCCAACATGGTTTTCACCCAGCTCACAGCACCACTACAGCCTTACTGTCATAGGTTCATAGGTTAGTACTAGGCTAACTGCCCTTGTAAGCCATGTTTTAAGCCTAGCCAATTATCCCTTGTGAGACTCAAACCCTGTATCTTGTGTTTGTAAGGCAAACACCTTAACCATTAGGTCACCCTCCCAACCCCTTTACCAGTACTGTGAACAAAGCTCTTGATGTAGGTCTGCCAACTACAGTCATTGTATTAAACCTATCCAAGGCTTTGGAAAGAGTATCGCACCCTCAACTACTGCTACAACCTGAAACACTAGAATGCTCCCAATATTCCCTAGCTTGGTTTTTCAGCTACCTGAACAATAGAAACAATCTGTTAGATGGCAAAATAAGCAATCTAAATACCTGGTCAATAATAAGGGAGATCCACAAGGATCTATTATTGGGCCTCTTCTTTTCAATATTCTCATTAATACTCTCCATAGAGCAGCCCAACAAAGTATACTCATCCAATATGCTGATGATTCTACTCTCATCTCCTCTTCTAGTAACTTCTCAAATCTCCTAAAGATAGTACAAAAAGCATTTACATCAGTTGAAGCCTGGCTTAACAACGCACAACCTTTACTGAATCCGAAAAAAATCTAAGCTCCTACTATTCTCAACAAAAGCACCTACTCACAACTTTAAGATATATTCACAAATCAATACTGAAATCGAATTAGTAAAGACAGCAAAACTACTAAGCATTACTATTGATGACAAACTCTCCTTTGACCATCATATTTACAATATAATAAAAAAAAAAATCACTTTAAGTTTGGCAAACTTTATAGACATAAACTTTATTAGGATAAGCCTACCAATGTAAAACTGGCAAACAGTATGCTACTCACATCCCTCCTCTATGGAAGCCCTATCTTCACTAGCTTCCACACATCACTCATGAATAAACTACAGTCTTCCTACTATAAAATAGCAAAGTGTGCCTCTAAAATGCCAAATCGCACACTCCACTGCCTCCCATTGAAGAACTGAATTGGTTTGAATTCCCCCGTTAACTAAATTACACATAACTAACTCCCGCCGACTATAACCCAGACAGTTGCCCTTCACTTCAGATTATACTATAAACATATACCCCAACCCAGAATCTTCTGCCCACTAATAAGCAGCTCTTAAGTATATCCAAACCCAACAAAAAGCCTTTATTCCTATACCATTGTCAAATTATGGAATGCTCTGCCTTCCTCTGGCACTCAACTGAACTCTATAAAACCCTTTATATTTGGATTAAAAAGCCCTCCCTCAATAATCTTATCTGTTCCTGTGACCATGTCTAAGTCACCATAAACTAAGTCAGTCATCCATTTTTTCCTTTTTCCCTTCAAATTACATCTTGATAACTTCTTATTGAACTTTAAGAACTTCTTCCTTATCAGTTTTTAATCTCTAATTTTACTTTATCTCACTAACTACTCATAGTCCAAGCTCTAGAACTGCCTAATTTAGTTTGAAGAAATGTCTACCTTGAAATATTCTACTATCTGAACAATTTTTGTGCCATTAAATTGCATGTTATTTTATCAATGTGTTGATGTTGTTTGTATTAAACATTTGAACTTGTCTATACTATTCAAATATTATCTCTGTAAGAATAATTTTGTATCTGTAACTTGAACTTTCTCCCTGGGCCTCCACTGAAAATGGGTTACTGACCCAGTGTTCTTTCCCGATCAACAAAAGTCAATAAATAAATAAATGTCAATTGCCATAAGCTGTAAGGAAGGTACAAATGGTGATGTCATCAAAGGGAAAGGGATCATGGGAATCATGCTAACTTTATACCCATCTCACTATGCAATATGTACATTAAGATATTTGTGAGGATGTTAAGCTGGAGACAGTCGTGGAGAACGTAGTTTTGCTTTTTGTGAAGATGATATTTCTGGCAGGCCATTTCAAGCTTTTGATTCATTTTGTAGAACAGGAACAGCAGTGGAGGATGCAGTGGGAAAGGATGTCCTTATGTATGATTTAAAAAACTTTATTATTTTTATTTAGGATGTTCTTTTTAAGGTGTAAGTAGGGTAGTTTGAGGGCAGCATGTGTAACTGTTATCATTATAAAAACTGGGGTTACAGAAGATGCTAACAGTAGGGTGCAAAGGCTAGTTGACATATGTAGAAGCACTTATCAAGCATGGTCATTGTCCCTGAGTTATTTTTTTTGTTGTTATCATTAATAGGGTTGCTGTCTCAGAACTTTTTGAATGAATTGGTGAGCAGGTGAAATGAGTGGCTTTAATTGGTTTGCTGATGACTGTATGTGTTTACCGAAGAGGTTATATAGGAAGTTGCTAGGAGTGCAGAGGATTTCTGTTAAGTCTAAAAAAGTGTCTGGATTACATTTTTATGTAGAAAAAAATTGTGATGATTAGAGTTGGGGCCAGAACTGGGTGCTTGATTTGCCACTGATGAAGGGGGTGATGTTTGGGTATTAGAGCTTATTTGACTTGATAAAAAAGATTAGAAAGGGAAAAGTATCATGCCTAGACCCCCAAGATCTCCTACCTATGAGCCATCCCTAACCATCTCCTTTCCCCTCAATACAAACTTATCACACGTATCTCTTGTATTAACATATCACTTTTATTCTTTGAGAATATAGGAATTCACCTGGCTACACTTAATACCTAGGGCAACACCAGCTTATGTGATGTCTATTCTCCTCATCAAAGATATATAGCTACCCCCATCCTGTTTGTTTGCTTCACCAGTTCCACTCTTTTATATCTTCCACTTATTGAAAAACTTTCAAACCCAAGTTGTTATTTCCTTTCTCTTCTTGTGGCAGCTCTGTTTCTAGATTTCTACTCCATCTCACCATTATATCCACTTATTTGTATGTGGAAATCCAAATCATCAACATCTCTTTAACTCCTAAAGTATCAGCATGCAGTCATCCACAAAAGCAATTTATACTAATCAATGCCTCTTTGTTTCCTGATTGATCTGCCCATTCTCTAGCCCAGCACTCCCATAATCAATAAAAATAGTTACAACAGAAGCAGCACACTCCTGGCTCATCCCTTACCCAACTGCAATGACCTGAATAATCCCCAGACTTTAACCTCTGTCGGTATGTATTCCCATTCCCTGATGCCATGCTTCTGTCTGCCATCATCTAACATGCAGTAGAATGGTGAGTGTTTGCAAGTTAGGGCGGGGCTTAAATCCCAGCCATTTCCCTCTCCATCTTTGATGAATATGGTATCTGCAATTATTGTTTTCTTCCTTTCCTAATGTTTTGTACAAGGTGGGTGAAGGCTATTATGTCTAATACTCTGAATATGTTGTTTTGTTTTATTCATTTGGAGCAGCAGTATACCAGGCTGTTTCAATGAAATTAAGACTTTCCATTACTTTTGGAGTTCCTTATCTTTTCCTTCCTTTTTGGAGTTCCTTATCTTTTCCTTCCTTTTTGGAGTTCCTTATCTTTTCCCTACTTTTTTTAATCATTTCTGCTTCTTGTGTTGTATGGCTGATAGACTGCAATTGAATCCAGCTTCCTTTCTTCCTTTCACCAAACATGACCAATAATGAATTAATCTTTTCCAGTCCTTTTAGGCCTTGTTCTGTCTGCTCTTCATGTTTATCATAAAGTACCTCACATTTAGTACAAAGGCTATCCCACCCAGAGCAAGGTGATGCTCCTGTACCATACTTTTACTGAGCCATCAAATAAAACTAGCCTCTCCTCCATCTTCCAAACACTGAACTAAGATTTGCAATCTCTGGTTTTTCCTTCTAGATAACACTTGGAATGGGTACCTTTAACATACTGGAAAAATCTTTCTTGTACTCATATTTCTGCTACACTTTAATTGCCTCCTTACCCTTCTTATGCTTCCCGTGTAATTCCCCAACCAATCTCTGGTGTCCATGGATATCACTACTACATGTCAGCACCTCCTGCCTTCTCATAGAACTTTTTTTCTCATTTCATAGCTTGGCCAGTTCAGTCTCAGGCCTGATGTAGATCTTGGTTCCACCTGACCTGGTAGCTTTGTAGCTCTGTTTAATTTGTTCACTTCAGTTTGTTGGTTACTGAGTCACTGATCTCCACAACTCTTCCCCATCATTCCAGCCTACTGCTGTTGCTACAGACAGCCACTGTATTACAATGCTACTTCTTCTGTATAGGTTCATAGGTTGGTACGAGGCTATTGGCCCTAGGGCCTATACAAGCCTAGCCATAACAATTCCCTGGACTTTTCTTCCCACAATATTTACTTCCGTGGACCCCTATCTAGCAGGGTGACTGACGTGATCCCTAGGGTGAATTTCCTATCTCCAATCCAATCGTCAAGGTTCCTTTTGAAGAGGGCCAAGGAGGTATTCTGTTTGACATGTATGGGCAGTCTATTTTAGAGTATTGTGAGTCTCTGGGTCAGGAACCTATCCCTACAGCATGTTTTGTTTATTGTGATGACAAGGTTTAGATCCCTGGATAGTGTGGCTCTGAGGGATTGGTATTTCTTTAAGTGGAGCATGTCCAACAGCTCAGGGTTTGACATGGCCTTGTATGTTAAGCAGAGATCACCTCTGAGTAGACAATATACCACAGAGTATAGCTGGAGTTTTTTTAGATGGTCAGCATAGGACATCTGCTTTAGGCCGGTGAGTCTATTAGTGAGGTATTTCTGTGGCCTTTCCAGCTGTTGCAGATGTCTTGTGAGGTACATACCAAACAGGGTGTTGTACTCTATAATGGGTCTAATGAAGGATGAGTACAGTGGGACAATGACCTCCTTTTTTCTGGATGAAAAGCCCATAGTGATGAGGTGTGCCACATAGAAGGATTTCCTGACTGTTGTGGTGATGTGGTTATCGAAGGTGAGACCACTGTCCACCTGTCTCCCTAAGTCTCTGATCACATTTTCGGTGTTTAGTGTACTGCTACCTATGTGGCAATTTATGGGTACATGTTTTTTCCCAAAGGGGATAAGTATACATTTCTTGGCATTAAGCTTGAGCCTATGGCTTTGGCACCAAGCATCTGTTTCTGTAAGACCCTTTTGTAGAATATCCACAACATTTGGGGATTCAATAATGGCTCCCATTTTGCAGTCATCTGCGAATTTTGTTAGCCAGAGTCCCTTAGTATTGGCCTGTACTTCAGAGAAATAAATGCCAAACAAGAGCGGTCCCAGGCCAGAACCCTGAGGTACTTCACTTGTCACCTGTCTGGAGCTGGATTTGGAGTCGGCTACTTTTACAGTCCGGGTTCTGTCAGTACGCCAGTTGGCAACCCATTGAGTGACATAGGGATTTATGCCCAGCTTAGTAAGTTTATGTATGATTCCAGAGTGGGGGATGGTGTCAAAGGCCTTGACAAGGTCCAGATAGGCTGTGTGGATCGCCTTACCCTCATCCACAGCTCTGGAGACTGATTCAAAGAAGTCAGTCAGGTTCAGAAGACAAGATCGGCCCTTCACAAACCCAAACTGGGTGGAGTCCAGTGTTTGAAGGTTGCCGATGTCTTTGTTTATAAGTTCCATGATAATGCGTTCCATGCCCTTGCAGATCAGGCTCATCAGACTGATGGGATGGTAGTTCCTGGGATCCAAGGTGGATCCTCCTTGTGGAGTGGGATAACTGTATCTGTGCGCCACTCAGTGGGCACAAAGCTTGAGGTGAGTCTATGATTAAACATGACACTTAGGTGAGGTGCCAGATCATTTTGTAGTTCATGTAGTACATAGCCCGGGATGTCGTCTGGTCCCATGGATGCTGTATTCTTAGCTTTGGAGAGTGTGGTTTCTGCCTGTGTGGCCGTGTTTACTGGAATTTGGCAATCATTTGGTATTGAGATGGGCCCTTTAGGGGGTGAGAGGGGGGTGAAGTTGGCACTGAATCCATCTGCCAGGATATTGGCAATATCCTTTGGATCAGTATATTTAATGCCATTTTGTTGTAGCTCAGAGCAGATCTGAGCATTGCCATTTAGATTCTTGATATAACTATAGAATGCCTTGTGGTTGTCTTTGGAGGATTTTATGAGGGATCTCAGCTTCTTACTGAGGCTGGTAAGGGAGTTTTTTGTATCCTGAGATTTTCCTTTTTTATGCAACAGTTTCTTCCTTCTGTTGTAAAGTTTGTTTATGGCAGGGGACCACCAGTTTGGCTTCCTTTTTTTGGAGACGAGTGTCTTGGTTCTATTTGGGATGTGCTCGTACAGTGCCTTAGTGTAGGATTCAGCAGTTGAACTTTCAGTTCCCATCTGCATGGGTGTCATGAAGTTTGTCACTTCTGACTTAAGTAGCATGAAGTTGGCCTTGGAGAAGTTTTTTAACGGAGGTTTCCTTACTGGGGTGTGGGGCTGGGATGTGGATGTCAAGGGTGATTTGCTTATGGTCAGACCTGACCAATGAGGGGGTGACCACTGGTGTGGAGCATCTATCTCCCATGTTGGTAATTACCAGGTCTATGATATTGGAGCCCCTGGTGGGACTATGGATTAGTTGATCCAGGGCATTGGAATTTATGAATTATTATGGGAATGATATACTAATTTACTTCCTCTGTTTTTAGCACTGTTGTTGCCCATGCAAATCTCCCTAATTTTCATGAGCTATGATCCTTATTGTCTTTGTCTCTAACCTCCCTGATACTAGCTACTCTTTCTTACCTTCTCCATCTTCTTTTCACCCCTTTGTCCCATCCACCTTGGGCTACATTCTCTCTATTCTATCCATTCTGTCTTGCATTTTGTGTCTTTGGCTCCTTTCCAGTTGTGGTTTATTCCCTTCTAGTATCTGCCATGGTACTTTTCTTGTTCCCACCAGGTTCTCTTAGCACTCTTCCCCTTCCCTCTTAGTTTCCCTCTTTCCTGCCTGTCTTGACGCCTTTTCTTTCTCCCAGTCACTGCTCCTACTCAGGTTTGCCATTCAATTGTTTGTCTGCATTTGGCTAAGTAAGGTTCTGAGCTTGTGAATCAGCCACTGTAGGTGTACCACCTCCCAGTTTAATATTCCCATTTGCCACATTCTTGATACCATTCACATTTGCACAGGTCCCTAAGTCATATTGTTAACCCAAGTTTCTGTCTTAATTATTTACTTTTGCCAGAAATGTCTTAATATTTACAGGTTGAAAACAACATGGCCTACTAAAAATAGTCTGTTTTTATACTGGTATTATTTTCTGCATTGTCTACAGTGTGTATGCTTAATGTAGTTTTAATCAGGCATCCAGCTAATTACTGCAACATGTTTACCTTATGCCTTACATTCCTACATAGATACAGCTGAAAGCAGTAAAGCTAAAGTAGTGCATGGAGTGTGGTGATTATGATCCGATATCCAGAAAAAGACATATTGGTTAGCACTTCTATAGTTTGAGACCTAATCTTTACAAATGTTAAGCACCCACGCTTCACTTATTGTGATCAGGTATTGTGATAGGCAGTTAAATATGCCAGTATTAGCCTGCAAACATCTGTGTCAGTATAAAAACAGATTTCTTTCTGCCTGTTTTCTGTGCCTGTAATGTGTCCCTAACTTTCAGAGTGTTAATCCTTTCTAACAGTGCTTACTTTGTGCTTTATCACTTTGAAAGTAGGCAAAATACTTGGTGCTTTTTCTGTATCTAGTAGTACATGGAGCAGATAAAACTCCATGCACTACAAATGATTATGATCGGGTCTCCAGTCATAACCCTTTATTATGTATTCTCAACATGGATGCCAAGAATCACCTCTCAAGTTTCAATCTTCAAATGAATTTCTTGGCATCAATGTATTAAACATGGCATATGGCCCCAGAATCATGGAACTCATTGGGTGTCAGTAGTAGACCTATCGAGAAATGTCGGGGTGATAAAAGAAAAACAGCTATTGTATACATCATGAATCATTAATTACATCATTACACTTTAGAACAACTAAAGCTTTAAACTCATCTTCCTTAAAACAAGTTTAAGTGACACAAATGGTTCATTTTAAGGACATGCTAACATTCTGTCATGTCCCAATTATATTTTACTTATTTATTTTGGTTTGTTAAATGGCTAAGTAAACTGGTCAATAGACCCTTTTCAGCCATAACCAGGGCACTATGGTGTAAGACACAAACAGAAAATTATACATGTTCTGAAGAATTTTAAAATTAATTAATATCACATATTTCAACTTTACTGCTAATATCACTTTCATCATCTTTATATTTAACAACCTGCATAACGAAGAGTATAGAAAAGAATATCTAAAGAAAGTATCTTTAATATGTTTAAATAAAGACTATATAAACTTATTTCCTTTATGATATTTATACATATATTTATTTTCTTATTAAATTTGCTGTTTATTTTGCCTGTACAGAATGCCTTCATCATAGTATACACGACTAAGTATAGTCTTTTTATTTTGTTATTGTTTATTGAATAATTAAAAGCATGTTGCTGAAATAAACACAGGACACATGACCTAATTTGTAATTTTAGAATGCTAATAATAAATGCAGTTTAAATATCACAAATTCCAGCTTTCTTTAAAAAGATCAGTAATAAAATATCTAGTGCTTCTTGTAACTTCTCTATTACTATTTATTTTTCCACATACACAAATGGGCCTTTTCTCAACAACATTCATTCACAGATGTGCATGTGGCAGGGGTTAGGAATGAGATTACCAACAGTTTGTCTTGATTTCAGTTTTCCATGTTCTGACAGTTGGCCCCGGGGGTGGAGAAGGTGCTGATGGTGTTGTCAGATGAGGTGTGGCATCTTGGATTGATGTAATGAGGAGGTTGGTGCAACAATCTTCGGCAGTGTCTACCAGGAGATTGTATGGTAGGGCACTTTGTGATTTTGAAAAATTTATTTTACAGTTGCCTGAGGATGAAGGAGTTTGGTTGGAGGAACTATTATTGTGATACTTGGCTAGGGCATGGGGGCAGGGTAAGGCGGTGCAATCGGTTAAGATGGACTTGGCAGTGATTAGTATATCTGCGCAGGGGTTGGGCTTCATGATTTTGCAAGTTCTGGATGGTGGGGCAGATGTTGAGAAGTTGGGTAGAGTGGCTGGAGTGAATATGAGTATGTGTTGGCCAGTGACGAGACAGATTTTGAAACTTTTATTGAAGGTTTAGCTTTAGTGGTGGGTGAGTCAGTGGATTATGTTTTGTGGGTTACTTTGTGTTTAGGGATATATTTTGGGGCATTCCGGGTGTCAGTGCTGTTAGGGTAATTAGTTTGGAGAGATGCTATGTTTTTTCCAGGGTAAGCACACATTACATTACGTAGGTCTAAAATGGATCAGTTATGTAAGGGCACACAGATAGTTCTTAGGAAAGATAGGAGTGAGGGGCTTTGTCCAGTGGGTTGGGCTGTGGAATTGATGTGGACTCATGTAGGGATGATTAATATGTGTTTTTTTTTCTTTCAGGAAAGGAGATTGCCATCTTGGGCCATTCTTATATTCACTGGGCAGTGAAGAGGGGAATAGTTGGGATGGATGGAAACGACTTGGGTTTGCGTTCATTGACGTGGGAAGTTAGTTGGCACAGGATTATAGCTCTTAGTTGGACTCAGTTTATGGATTAAATTGAAGTGATATGGTTACAGATGTGGCTACCTTGAATATTGGCGATACATTTGGCTGGTAATGATTTACGAATAATTCCTAACAAGCAGTTGGTGGATAAAATAAGGAAGGATCCGTTTATGTTACAGACATTATAATTCAGGCATGTGCATTGTATGGTCAGAGATAGTACTGTGTTTGTTTTGGAAGGATGCTGTTAGTGTTAAGGCTTTGGAGCGACCATGGAGAGGTTTGTTAACCATCGGCTGGCACATCAGTTGGTGGTGTTGGGTATGTATACAACAGATCACAGGGATTTTGATGACAAGGACCCAGTTTGGTTTAGATCCAATGGGGTGCACTTGAATGAGTTTGGTTTAGATTTGTTTAACATACATTTAAGTTTATTTTTAGAAAGTTTGATGAAAGTTCTTTTGTAAGAGAGAGGGAACAGCCTGTGGTCAGGTAGGTGGGTGGAGAAGACTGACAGGCTTGTCCCTCTTTTGTTCCCCTCTTGGTGTTGGGTGTTGATGCAATAAGTTTTTGAGAAGGAAAGTGAGCTGTAGGATGCTGCTTGATTAGAATAAGTGAGTCAACACTGCTTATTCAGTCAGGGTGAGCGATTACACTGTCCTGATATAAATTATAAGGATTCTCATGTTATTTTTACAAGGCTATTCCTGTTATAATTAATATCTAAAAATAATGTAATATAGTTATGTGTGAAATTAATAAACATCATCAATTGTCATTTGGTGTCATCATGTATTATTGAAGGGTTCTGGAACAATTAGTGTAACAGGGCAATCCATTTTACATCAGGGAATGTGTTACAGATATTGATGGCATATATGAAATAGTCAGAACTGGAAAACACTGACTTTGTTTTTTTTAAAAATGACTATTGTGTTATTTTGGAATACAACTTACACCCTCCCCATGAGCAACATATCACATTAAAAGCACAAAATACTCATCCCCTTCCCCACTACCCTTCCCCCTCTACTTAACCACTCCAAAGCTTTCCATCATGGTAGCTAGCTATATCTCTGGATGTCTAACTTCCCAGTGGATATAGTGATCAACCTCTGGTCATACTATAACCAAGCGGTCCCCAGCTGCAACCTCTGAACCTCCCGAGTCATCTTAAAGTAAGCTGAAAATGGAAAAGCCAAAGAAGTATCCTTCTCCAGCCAAATTATCATGTAATATATGAAGCCTATCACCCAATTATCCCGCATCCTAGGTCACAGCCTACATACTCTCCTCCTCCTCTTCAGCACTGGAAAAACTGCCAAAAGGTCCCTGCTATTGATTGTCTCCACTTCCATCAATCACTACACCCCTTCCAAATTGATTAATTCAGAGAGATCCACATATTCCAGTCTCCAAATCTTCAACTTAATGGAGGACAGTATTTTAGGTGTCAGGAAAACTGCTCCTGCCCCTTGCCCCAAAGCCTGCTAACCAATCACCCATCCACAAGCCAAAATCTAACCCAGCATCACAGAACGATCCCACCCCTGCCTCAGATGTCTCAAAGCTCCCCACAGACAACTCTACACTATTCTCTCCACTGCATGTGCCACCTTGACCCTGCTCGATAAGCCTCTGTGTGGACTTCACAACATCATGTCATCACCTTCTGCTCCATCATGTGTCACTCATGCAACTGAAAGTTTCACTGCAACAACAGCTCTCGATTGCCCTGCAACAACATCTTTCAATTGCCATGCTCGCTTCCCTGTAGCCACCGACCTGGTCTGGACGCTTACCTATTATATAACCGAACGTTCAGAATTTTGAACATACCTTTATTGACAGCTTAATGTTGAAAAGGCCAAGTTCCGAACACACGGAACAGAGATTTTTTTTCCCTAGGGAAAAAAATCGCTGGTCCACAAAAAAAAAAAACACCAAATAAAGTGTGGGGGGGGGGGCTTCGCCCACTACACCCCCCTCCTTAAATATACCAGCTATGTGGTCGCACCACAGTGGAGGAAATGTCAAAGTCCCGAAAACGGCCCAGTGATTTTTTTTCCCTAGGAAAAAAAATCGCTGTTCCATGTCTTCGGGATTTGGCCTTTTCGACATTAGACTGTCAATAATGCAATGTTCGAAATTCTGAATGTTTGCATGTGTGGTTACGCTGGGTTGTATTAGAAGTTTGAAGGTCCATTTCTTTAAGACATTTCATTCATTTTTTTTCTTTTGTTTTTGCTGTTGGGTCTCCTGGTCAGGTATTATTGTCATGTTATTGGTGGTAGTGGTACATATTTTGTTTTGTTTTTGCTGTTGGGTCTCCTAGTCAGGTATTACTGTCATGTTATTGGTGGTAATGGTACATATTTTCTTTCATTTTTGCTGCAGGGTCTCCTCACCAGTTATTATCGTGATGTTATTGGTGGTAATGGTACATCTTTTCTTTCATTTTTGCTGCAGGGTCTCCTCACCAGTTATTATTGTGATGTTATTGGTGGTAATGGTACATCTTTTCTTTCATTTTTGCTGCAGGGTCTCCTCACCAGTTATTATTGTGATGTTATTGGTTGTACTGGTACATATTTTCTTTCATATTGCTGTTGGGTCTCATGGTCAGGTATCATTATAGTGTTATTGGCGGTAGTGGTACCATGATGCAGCATTTGGGGGACTGATGAGATGGAGGTACAGCATAAAAGTGGGCATTAACAAGGTAAAAATACTGATCAGCACTAATTTGCCTTGTAATTGCTATGATCCAAAACCACAGCAGCAGTAATGTTTTATAGGTTTGCACAGTTTTCTCTCAAATGTGATTCACTTCAGTGATTTGTGTTTTTGATAAAATGTGTTTTTGATCAATTGTCAGTGTTTTTTTTTTCCTCTTTTTGATGAAATGTGATAAGATCAAATGTCATCCATCCATCCATCCACAACCCCTTTTTTCCATTTTTACACATGGGGTTGTGATGTCATTTTAACAATGACAATCATCTAGAGCCAAGGTTCACACTACCAGATGGCTAACCCTGTGGCAACTGTTCTTGCTTACCACACATTTGCACAAATGACCATACCTATGGTTAATTTATAGTGCCCAGTCCACCTACTGCATGTCTTTAGAAGGTGGGAGAAAACTGGAGCGCTCAGAGAAAACTCATGTGAACAAATGAAGAACATGCAGACTCTGAACAGAAGGCACCCCAGCCAAGAATCAAACTGGAGAACCTCTTGCTGTGAGGTGACAACACTGACTGCTGTGATTAGATCAAATGTCATATGTCATATACCCCTTCAAACAGATACAGCTATGAAAGACCTAGGCACATCTGCAGAAAATTTTCTCTCATTTTATAATCATTTCCACCTTAGTCAAGAAATCCTTCTATTTTCTTAACTGCTTTCCAAGGGAATATATTCAAGCCTGAAAGAAATCATCTTATCACTGCACTCTTCCCTTATCAGACCTATCATCAAATACAGCACCAACTTTGGTATTTGCAAATCCAAGAATATCACTTAAATGGGAAGGCCCAATACTTTTTCACTGAACACATGAAATCCTTTAAATCCTTCAGCTATCCTGATAGAGTGGTAGAACCCTCCTTCTACTTAATTATACACCTCCTGCTCCAGGTGACCTGGGAGTTGAAAGACTAATCATATTTAACCTCCTACTTGTTTGCAAAACCAGTGGCTCTACAAACACCCATACTGGGAACCTAAATTTATATCAACAAATAAATAAGACTTGCTGGACAGATATGTTCCAGACTCAGTTTATTCCCAGCCTATGGAAGGTTACCACTAAGGGTCAAGCCAAGTACTACTTTGTATGTGTCTTAGGCTAGCCTTGATGAATGTATGTGTAGACAGACATTTGCACCAGGGTTATCATGTACAGACCTGCTTGATTTGGATGGTGAGAATTACTAAGTACTCCTGAAAGTTTGCAGGAAGATTTAAATGTGTCTACTTAAAGGTATGTATGGCCAGGTATCTTATGGTCCCTGTTATTGCTTGCTAAGTAGTATTCCTATGTTCTGATGTAAGAATTATAAATGATGTTTATTGCTGGATTTCATTTTAAAACATAAATGTCTTTTGTTTCAAAATACTGGAATGAGAAAGGGCCCAGTAATATGTCACAACTGCACTAAAGGGGGCTGCATCCTTTTTCTGCTAACAAAGATTTAAAATGGGGGGTTGATTTCTTTATGAAGTGTAGATAAGTTAAGTACCATAGATGATTATGGTCAGCTGTCTGACCATAACCAAATTATTTGTTTGAGACATTCAAAGAAATTCACCTAAGAGCAGAGCAAAACAAAGCTTGAGAGGTGAAGTTGACATTCATGTTGCCGGCACATAAGCAGTAGTTACAAATGGAGAAACACCAGTCATAGTTCTGTGCTCTGATGCACAACTAATTACAGAAAAAAAGAACTGTAGGAGTGCAAAATGTTTTACAGTATTAAAAGTAATAAATACTCTGTGTTGCTGCAAAGATAGTCATCAGCTTTATTGGCTTAGACAGTTTATCCTGCCATACTTTTTCATCTGAGTAATAGTGCAAAGAACAGTTGTATTTACTGAATGGTATAATGCACGGTTTTGGGTGTGAAAGGTTGTAGGTCTGATCATGGTCAGAGGAAGCCTTTTTAGTCCAGCAGTTGCCAATGATGATTATGGCTGTGATCTGTTAACAAGATACCTCATATAGTTCAGGGTTTGATTCTCACCACCTTCATTTGCCTACTGTGTGACCTTGGGCAGGTCACTTGACCATTCAGAGCTATGGGGAAGTTTAGAATTTGGACTAGACTCATTAATGGTCTTCTGGACTGCATACCTAGTAACTACTTATCAACCTGTAGCTTTTAAATAAGATGTTTACCTAGACCTCATCTCTCACTTTAGCACAATTCAGTACAGTGTCTGCAGCACTGATGCTGGTGCACCCATCCACTGGTCACTTTCCTAATTCCTTTTTCCTCACTCATAAACAAGATATCATGACACCTGAACTGTTGCTCTTTGGCTGGTTGCTTCCCACTCCTCTGCAGAGAACATTCTTCATTTTTATGAAAGACAGCCATGACTTTCTGATCTGAAGTTCATGATCTTTTTCACACCAGTTTCTGACCCAACAGCAAACTATTCCAGTGCACAACAGAGATTTACCAGACGCCGTGTTTTAAGATCTATGAAAGGAGCTCTTCAGTCATAAAGTGAAGAGTGGTGATAGCAACAAAAATAACTAATAAAAGGCTGCAGCAGGACAGTTTATGACATGCTAGCATAGTAACTATTTTAAAAATGTTTAAAAGTGCTTTATTGTAAACAGATTTAAATGAAAGAGGGTGATATTATTTCCTTAAGCTGACTGGTTAAAAAGTCATAAAAAAAGAATTCATAATTTATTTTGCAAATAAGGTCTCAAAATTAGCTATGTGGGTGCAAGCAACTGGCAAAACAAGGATGTAAGTGAATGTACAATGGCTGCTTGAATTTTGTGTGACATGTTCGATGATGCTTGCAACTATCTTTCAGTGCAGCATATAGAAAAAGTATATTAAAGTGAGTAAAACATAATCATTTTTGTCATAAAAATACCAGTTTGTTGCTTTCAGTAAATCCTGTAGCACAGAAAATGCATGGAATAAAAAAAATGTGAATTGAACAGAATACATAATGGACTGAAGTAGAAATGTAGAAGAACTGTTGATATACGAAAATGGATTCATCAACATGCACATATTTGCCATGTATAAAGTTCAGTGTTGCTTAAAATGTTACTCCAGATCAAAAATACATTACCTTATTTGGGCTTTAGCCTCAGTTTTTGGCTGTGGACACGAGACATACAATTAATCAGGATTAAAGCCTGACAGGAAATACAGAACCTGGAACTCCTTTAAGCAAAAAAAAACAGTTAGTAGACAGTTTTTCCCTTCCATTTGACGTATGCAGAGTGAACTGCAGCTCTGAAACAGAAGTTCAAGCCTGGCATTCATTGCATGTGAGTCTGCAATAGCTGGTTGTTCTTATAAGCCAGGGATAGATAGAATTCAGTAAAATCTTTATCTAGTAGCAGTGATAGGGCCCATCAAGCTATTAGAGTACTTCTGTATGCCATTTCTTTTAAAACTGAATTGTTTTGTATTTTATTATGCAGGTATAAAGCTATTTCAGTATATTTAATTTTACATAGGAGACAGTGAGGAGCTTATTTAATTGTGTGTGTGCATGTCCATACACAAACTAATACTGCAAAAGTTTCAGTTATTGTTGATAAGATAACATTGGAAGGCACTAGGCTCATAGTTTGCTAATAGGGAATAAATCAATTAAGCATTTTGAAACCTATGCACTTTAATCACATTGGTATACAAAAACTAAGTATTCTACCTGTCCATATGGGATGGGGAAGGATAGTCTTTGGGTGAATTTGTACCTTTCCATCTGCTTGTCTTTGTTAGATGTAAAAATAGTGACAGATGTGCTTTGTTTTGCAAAAAGCAGGAGTTTGTTCCAGAGATATGAAATTCTTGAGAAGAGATATATGTCATGTCAACAAGTCTTATTTATTTTGCCATAAGGATTTAAGTCCCTTGATCTTGTATTTGTGTTACTACCAGTTTTGCAGATATTTTGTAGATCAAGTAGAAATGGGTCCTTCACAGCTTTTTAGGCCAAACATAGATCACCTCTTTGGAGTCTTTTGCAGACAGGAATGAGAGACATGACTTTTAGGCATTCTGTGTGACTTAGAGAACTCTTACCTAAGATTTTTTTAGGGAAGGACTGCTGAGCCCTTTCTAGTTGGATTAGGTGTTTGGAGAGTTACATTTCAAATGCCACATTATTTTCTAGTAAGGGCCTGATGAGGAATGTTGAGGAATGAGTAGATATGAATTATGACCTCTTTTGATTGAGAAGAGATGTCTTTATTAATTAGCTTGACAATGTTTCTACATTTAGATAACTTCTCCAAAAACAATGTCTACTTGAAGGGGTGTTTATGTGGAATATGTGCCAGAGGTCCTGTTACTCAAATTGCATCCATCCATCTATCCACCCATCCATCCACAACCCCTTTTCCCATTTTTGCATATTGGGTCAGGGTGTTACTTCAACAGTGATAATCATCTAGAGCCAAGGTTTACATTACTATGTTGTTAGCCCTGTCACAGTAGCTCTTCTGCACCACACACCGGCATACACACTAACACCTATGGCCAGTTTAGAGTGTTCAAGCCACCTACTGCATATTGCTACATTCTTTGATATTCAGATTCAAACCTTGATACTGACACCATGAGTTTTTCAAGTAAGACCCTCTTGGGGGATATGAGTCCTCAGCAAAGTCAAAAATCTCAACAAGCCCGAAGCTTTTAATATCAGATTTTAAATCACAGAAATAAATGCCAAATGGATTTTAGTCCCAAACAGAGTCCTGGGTTATACCACTGGTGCCAAGAGTCTTGACATATAGTGTGCCATTAAGGCTAATAGGATGGTATCTTTCAGTGAGTCAATTGATAATCCAGTGGGTTACAGCAGGGTTTGTACGGACTTTGTCCAGTTTGTTAGTGACACTAGAGTGGGGGTATTGTGTCAAAAGCCTTAGCTAAATCAAGTAACCCACATCTAGTGCTTGTGTGAGTCTTTCAAAGACGTCATTGAGATTTAATAAGCACAATCTAAGCTCAAAGGTGACAAAAAGAAGAAGATGGAGTTGTCGGTTTGTAAGGATGTTAGCTATATCATTAGTGTTTGCATAGAAGAGGCCATTAAAAATAAGCTCAATACAGTTCTGGATATTTATTTTGAGATTCTTTAGACAATTAAAACTGTCTTATGGTTATCTTTTGCTGACGTGGTAATTTTTGGTTCATAATTAGCACTGTAAGGTAAGTCTTGCTTCAGAGTTCTTTGTTAACCATTTTGATATTGATTATAACATGCTGAATTTTTGCTGTATTTTTTATGTCTATTAGCTTTTTTCCTTTTACTGTAGAGTTTGTATATATTTCAGTTCACCCAGAGGGGGTTGTTTCTAATTTTGGTGTTGTATTAATCATGAATAGTAACATCAGCATCAGTGTAAGATTTGAGTATAAACTTTGGGTATTTACAGAGATATTTGTTGTAGCATCTTTGAGGAGTGTAGAACTGTTGAATCATCTCCAGTTATCACTGAAAATGAGGAGATCCAAATGACAAGCGAGCTGGCTGTAAATCAGTACTGGAACCATATGATGAATAAAATGCAACGATAATCTGATCTGACCACTGAAGGTATGTATGACAGTGGGGATGCATGGATAGTACAATTCTTGTACTTGTGAGAAAAAGACTGAATATGTTTATACCCCTAGTGTGGGAGTGTAATATTTGATTAGGGGGAGTGTAATGATGAAGTCAAGAAAGCACTGAGTATATCTTTTTTTAGACATGTATGTATTCCTGCTTATGAAATGGTAATGTTCCCTAGAAGAATGGTGTTTTGGTTAATGAAGAGTGACTCTAGTTTATTAAGAAATGTTAAGTGATTTACAAGTGTCATGGATGGGGTTCTGTAGATAGACAGGATTTAGTATGAGGCCTTGGTTACTGATATCAGGATATGAAAGAGCTTGAAGTTATTGTCCTGGTTGATTATTTTACAGCTGATGGCATGTTTGTTGAAGACAAATGCTGTACCTTTCTTCATCTCTAGGTCTAAGCAAATGGTAAGTAGAGAAGCCAGGAAAGGAGAGTCTGCTTTCACTGTTCTGGAACCAAGTTCAGTGGCAATACACCTATCCACATTTTTCAGAATTAGGAAGGTATCGAACAAGGATATTTTCATATTTAGGATCATAGTGATGAGCAGTACTACACTTACATTGACCAGATATGAATTTGTATTTACTAGGCTATAGACCATTTTTGGTGAAGCATATAGGTCGGTCTTCCATCTCTCTCCAACGTGACACACACATTGGGTTCAGTTAGAATGTCATCAATAACATAGTCAATTATTAACGTCAGTTACCTTTTGCTTAAATTATTGTGTCATTTTGGACATGGTTGGATACGGCTGAAAACTAGTTTCTTCCCAGGCTTACAGACATAATCACAGATGTGTAACATGTCAAACTTTACATAATCTAGGAGGATGCATTGCAAGTCATTCATGGCCATGTCAATAATGGCACCATTTCATATCCATACCTGGTGTGAAGGGACATGAGTACATTCATGCTTTATCATATGCCAACCTCTGAGAGACAGTTGACCTTTACTCTGATTTTGCTCAGTGGTGCAGAGCAATGATGGACAATGGAATTGGTTATAAAAAGTACATTACCATGGACAGTGGAATGACCATGTAGTCTGAAAGACTTGGTAAGACCACTGTGGTGACTCCAGTCTGTTGCAGTGGTGGTAGAAGCTATATGTGGTATGGAATGAGTGTTAGTGTATTGCAGAGGTTTTGCTGTGGTGCATGCATCTACCCATATCTTTCAAACTCCAAATGTCAAAAACCTAGACATTCTTGAAATGCAGGCACATCAATCCAAAAATCTGTTCAGCTATTTAGCATAAAATTTCCATGCCTGATAGAACGACTCCTTTAATTTCCAGTAAGATTGTGGGATACCTCCTCTCAGAACCACAAGTTTAAAAAACTGAGAGCAATACACAAATAATTAAACTAAACATGTAAGAGCCATAACTGCAACTGACTGTCATTTAAAACACAAAAAAGCTACAGCAAATAGCTGTAGGAGAAAATATATTCCTATATTCTACAAAAACCACACAACTGCTGCTACTTCTGAACACGCTTTAGTGTACACAAGGCAACACAAACACATTCTGTATCTGCTTCTGAGAGTACTTACATTTTGCAGTATATGCATAAAGGCAAAATATTCATATTGCAAAGACAGAAAGCATCAAAAAGTGAATATTAGGAACATTATTTAATGGAGAAATAGAGCTTGCATCACAGCTAATCTTCAAATCTACCACCTAAACGTAGGAAAAAGGTGTAAAGGTTGACAACGAGGTAGAGACTAACATTTTGTTTCCATAAAATAAAGGTAAAATGGCTATGTTTTTACATACACATGGAAAGGTTAATTGAAATATGCTGTGATAAGATCAAATGTCATCCATCCATCCATCCATCCACAACCCCTTTTTTCCATTTTTACACATGGGGTTGTGATGTCATTTTAACAATGACAATCATCTAGAGCCAAGGTTCACACTACCAGATGGCTAACCCTGTGGCAACTGTTCTTGCTTACCACACATTTGCACAAATGACCATACCTATGGTTAATTTATAGTGCCCAGTCCACCTACTACATGTCTTTAGAAGGTGGGAGAAAACTGGAGCGCTCAGAGAAAACTCATGTGAACAAATGAAGAACATGCAGACTCTGAACAGAAGGCACCCCAGCCAAGAATCAAACTGGAGAACCTCTTGCTGTGAGGTGACAACACTGACTGCTGTGATTAGATCAAATGTCATATGTCATATACCCCTTCAAACAGATACAGCTATGAAAGACCTAGGCACATTTGCAGAAAATGTTCTCTCATTTTATAATCATTTCCACCTTAGTCAAGAAATCCTTCTATTTTCTTAACTGCTTTCCAAGGGAATATATTCAAGCCTGAAAGAAATCATCTTATCACTGCACTCTTCCCTTATCAGACCCATCATCAAATACAGCACCAACTTTGGTATTTGCAAATCCAAGAATATCACTTAAATGGGAAGGCCCAATACTTTTTCACTGAACACATGAAATCCTTTAAATCCTTCAGCTATCCTGATAGAGTGGTAGAACCCTCCTTCTACTTAATTATACACCTCCTGCTCCAGGTGACCTGGGAGTTGAAAGACTAATCATATTTAACCTCCTACTTGTTTGCAAAACCAGTGGCTCTACAAACACCCATACTGGGAACCTAAATTTATATCAACAAATAAATAAGACTTGCTGGACAGATATGTTCCAGACTCAGTTTATTCCCAGCCTATGGAAGGTTACCACTAAGGGTCAAGCAAGGTACTACTTTGTATGTGTCTTAGGCTAGCCTTGATGAATGTATGTGTAGACAGGCATTTGCACCGGGGTTATCATGTACAGACCTGCTTGATTTGGATGGTGAGAATTACTAAGTACTCCTGAAAGTTTGCAGGAAGATTTAAATGTGTCTACTTAAAGGTATGTATGGCCAGGTAACTTATGGTCCCTGTTATTGCTTGCTAAGTAGTATTCCTATGTTCTGATGTAAGAATTATAAATGATGTTTATTGCTGGATTTCATTTTAAAACATAAATGTCTTTTGTTTCAAAATACTGGAATGAGAAAGGGCCCAGTAATATGTCACAACTGCACTAAAGGGGGCTGCATCCTTTTTCTGCTAACAAAGATTTAAAATGGGGGGTTGATTTCTTTATGAAGTGTAGATAAGTTAAGTACCATAGATGATTATGGTCAATTGTCTGACCATAACCAAATTATTTGTTTGAGACATTCAAAGAAATTCACCTCAAGAGCAGAGCAAAACAAAGCTTGAGAGGTGAATTTTGACATTCATGTTGCCGGCACATAAGCAGTAGTTACAAATGGAGAAACACCAGTCATAGTTCTGTGCTCTGATGCACAACTAATTACAGAAAAAAAGAACTGTAGGAGTGCAAAATGTTTTACAGTATTAAAAGTAATAAATACTCTGTGTTGCTGCAAAGATAGTCATCAGCTTTATTGGCTTAGACAGTTTATCCTGCCATACTTTTTCATCTGAGTAATAGTGCAAAGAACAGTTGTATTTACTGAATGGTATAACGCACGGTTTTGGGTGTGAAAGGTTGTAGGTCTGATCATGGTCAGAGGAAGCCTTTTTAGTCCAGCAGCTGTCAATGATGATTATGGCTGTGATCTGTTAACAAGATACCTCATATAGTTCAGGGTTTGATTCTCACCACCTTCATTTGCCTACTGTGTGACCTTAGGCAGGTCACTTGACCATTTAGAGCTATGGGGAAGTTTAGAATTTGGACTAGACTCATTAATGGTCTTCTGGACTGCATACCTAGTAACTACTTATCAACCTGTAGCTTTTAAATAAGATGTTTACCTAGACCTCATCTCTCACTTTAGCACAATTCAGTACAGTGTCTGCAGCACTGATGCTGGTGCACCCATCCACTGGTCACTTTCCTAATTCCTTTTTCCTCACTCATAAACAAGATATCATGACACCTGAACTGTTGCTCTTTGGCTGGTTGCTTCCCACTCCTCTGCAGAGAACATTCTTCATTTTTATGAAAGACAGCCATGACTTTCTGATCTGAAGTTCATGATCTTTTCACACCAGTTTCTGACCCAACAGCAAACTATTCCAGTGCACAACAGAGATTTACCAGACGCCGTGTTTTAAGATCTATGAAAGGAGCTCTTCAGTCATAAAGTGAAGAGTGGTGATAGCAACAAAAATAACTAATAAAAGGCTGCAGCAGGACAGTTTATGACATGCTAGCATAGTAACTATTTTAAAAATGTTTAAAAGTGCTTTATTGTAAACAGATTTAAATGAAAGAGGGTGATATTATTTCCTTAAGCTGACTGGTTAAAAAGTCATAAAAAAAGAATTCATAATTTATTTTGCAAATAAGGTCTCAAAATTAGCTATGTGGGTGCAAGCAACTGGCAAAACAAGGATGTAAGTGAATGTACAATGGCTGCTTGAATTTTGTGTGACATGTTCGATGATGCTTGCAACTATCTTTCAGTGCAGCATATAGAAAAAGTATATTAAGGTGAGTAAAACATAATTATTTTTGTCATAAAAATACCAGTTTGTTGCTTTCAGCAAATCCTGTAGCACAGAAAATGCATGGAATAAAAAAAATGTGAATTGAACAGAATACATAATGGACTGAAGTAGAAATGTAGAAGAACTGTTGATATACGAAAATGGATTCATCAACATGCACATATTTGCCATGTATAAAGTTCAGTGTTGCTTAAAATGTTACTCCAGATCAAAAATACATTACCTTATTTGGGCTTTAGCCTCAGTTTTTGGCTGTGGACACGAGACATACAATTAATCAGGATTAAAGCCTGACAGGAAATACAGAACCTGGAACTCCTTTAAGCAAAAAGAAAACAGTTAGTAGACAATTTTTCCCTTCCATTTGACGTATGCAGAGTGAACTGCAGCTCTGAAACAGAAGTTCAAGCCTGGCATTCATTGCATGTGAGTCTGCAATAGCTGGTTGTTCTTATAAGCCAGGGATAGATAGAATTCAGTAAAATCTTTATCTAGTAGCAGTGATAGGGCCCATCAAGCTATTAGAGTACTTCTGTATGCCATTTCTTTAAAAACTGAATTGTTTTGTATTTTATTATGCAGGTATAAAGCTATTTCAGTATATTTAATTTTACATAGGAGACAGTGAGGAGCTTATTTAATTGTGTGTGTGCATGTCCATACACAAAGTAATACTGCAAAAGTTTCAGTTATTGTTGATAAGATAACATTGGAAGGCACTAGGCTCATAGTTTGCTAATAGGGAATAAATCAATTAAGCATTTTGAAACCTATGTACTTTAATCACATTGGTATACAAAAACTAAGTATTCTACCTGTCCATATGGGATGGGGAAGGATAGTCTTTGGGTGAATTTGTACCTTTCCATCTGCTTGTCTTTGTTAGATGTAAAAATAGTGACAGATGTGCTTTGTTTTGCAAAAAGCAGGAGTTTGTTCCAGAGATATGAAATTCTTGAGAAGAGATATATGTCATGTCAACAAGTCTTATTTATTTTGCCATAAGGATTTAAGTCCCTTGATCTTGTATTTGTGTTACTACCAGTTTTGCAGATATTTTGTAGATCAAGTAGAAATGGGTCCTTCACAGCTTTTTAGGCCAAACATAGATCACCTCTTTGGAGTCTTTTGCAGACAGGAATGAGAGACATGACTTTTAGGCATTCTGTGTGACTTAGAGAACTCTTACCTAAGATTTTTTTAGGGAAGGACTGCTGAGCCCTTTCAAGTTGGATTAGGTGTTTGGAGAGTTACATTTCAAATGCCACATTATTTTCTAGTAAGGGCCTGATGAGGAATGTTGAGGAATGAGTAGATATGAATTATGACCTCTTTTGATTGAGAAGAGATGTCTTTATTAATTAGCTTGACAATGTTTCTACATTTAGATAACTTCTCCAAAAACAATGTCTACTTGAAGGGGGTGTTTATGTGGAATATGTGCCAGAGGTCCTGTTACTCAAATTGCATCCATCCATCTATCCACCCATCCATCCACAACCCCTTTTCCCATTTTTGCATATTGGGTCAGGGTGTTACTTCAACAGTGATAATCATCTAGAGCCAAGGTTTACATTACTATGTTGTTAGCCCTGTCACAGTAGCTCTTCTGCACCACACACCGGCATACACACTAACACCTATGGCCAGTTTAGAGTGTTCAAGCCACCTACTGCATATTGCTACATTCTTTGATGTTCAGATTCAAACCTTGATACTGACACCATGAGTTTTTCAAGTAAGACCCTCTTGGGGGATATGAGTCCTCAGCAAAGTCAAAAATCTCAACAAGCCCGAAGCTTTTAATATCAGATTTTAAATCACAGAAATAAATGCCAAATGGATTTTAGTCCCAAACAGAGTCCTGGGTTATACCACTGGTGCCAAGAGTCTTGACATATAGTGTGCCATTAAGGCTAATAGAATGGTATCTTTCAGTGAGTCAATTGATAATCCAGTGGGTTACAGCAGGGTTTGTACTGACTTTGTCCAGTTTGTTAGTGACACTAGAGTGGGGTATTGTGTCAAAAGCCTTAGTTAAGTCAAGTAACCCACATCTAGTGCTTGTGCGAGTCTTTCAAAGACGTCATTGAGATTTAATAAGCACAATCTAAGCTCAAAGGTGACAAAAAGAAGAAGTTGGAGTTGTCTGTTTGTAAGGATGTCAGCTATATCATTAGTGTTTGCATAGAAGAGGCCATTAGAAATAAGCTCAATACAGTTCTGGATACTTATTTTGAGATTCTTTAGACAATTAAAACTGTCTTATGGTTATCTTTTGCTGACGTGGTAATTTTTGGTTCATAATTAGCACTGTAAGGTAAGTCTTGCTTCAGAGTTCTTTGTTAACCATTTTGATATTGATTATAACATGCTGAATTTTTGCTGTATTTTTTATGTCTATGAGCTTTTTTCCTTTTACTGTAGAGTTTGTATATATTTCAGTTCACGCAGAGGGGGTTGTTTCTAATTTTGGTGTTGTATTAATCATGAATAGTAACATCAGCATCAGTGTAAGATTTGAGTATAAACTTTGGGTATATACAGAGATATTTGTTATAGCATCTTTGAGGAGTGTAGAACTGTTGAATCATCTCCAGTCATCACTGAAAATGAGGAGATCCAAATGACAAGCGAGCTGGCTGTAAATCAGTACTGGAACCATATGATGAATAAAATGCAACGATAATCTGATCTGACCACTGAAGGTATGTATGACAGTGGGGATGCATGGATAGTACAATTCTTGTACTTGTGAGAACAAGACTGAATATGTTTGTACCCCTAGTGTGGGAGGGTAATATTTGATTAGGGGGAGTGTAATGATGAAGTCAAGAAAGCACTGAGTATATCTTTTTTTAGACATGTATGTATTCCTGCTTATGAAATGGTAATGTTCCCTAGAAGAATGGTGTTTTGGTTAATGAAGAGTGACTCTAGTTTATTAAGAAATGTTAAGTGATTTACAAGTGTCATGGATGGGGTTCTGTAGATAGACAGGATTTAGTATGAGGCCTTGGTTACTGATATCAGGATATGAAAGAGCTTGAAGTTATTGTCCTGGTTGATTATTTTACAGCTGATGGCATGTTTGTTGAAGACAAATGCTGTACCTTTCTTCATCTCTAGGTCTAAGCAAATGGTAAGTAGAGAAGCCAGGAAAGGAGAGTCTGCTTTCACTGTTCTGGAACCAAGTTCAGTGGCAATACACCTATCCACATTTTTCAGAATTAGGAAGGTATCGAACAAGGATATTTTCATATTTAGGATCATAGTGATGAGCAGTACTACACTTACATTGACCAGATATGAATTTGTATTTACTAGGCTACAAGTCTAAGTTGACTGACTTTACCTAAAAAGGCACTATGGGGCAAATGCACTCTTAGCCTGTATAAAAAGTCATGATGAAATGGTTCTAGACCATTTTTGGTGAAGCATATAGGTCGGTCTTCCATCTCTCTCCAACGTGACACACACATTGGGTTCAGTTAGAATGTCATCAATAACATATTCAATTATTAACGTCAGTTACCTTTTGCTTAAATTATTGTGTCATTTTGGACATGGTTGGATACGGCTGAAGACTAGTTTCTTCCCAGGCTTACAGACATAATCACAGATGTCTAACATGTCAAACTTTACATAATCTAGGAGGATGCATTGCAAGTCATTCATGGCCATGTCAATAATGGCACCATTTCATATCCATACCTGGTGTGAAGGGACATGAGTACCTTCATGCTTTATCATATGCTATCCTCTGAGAGACAGTTGACCTTTACTCTGATTTTGCTCAGTGGTGCAGAGCAATGATGGACAATGGAATTGGCTATAAAAAGTACATTACCATGGACAGTGGAATGACCATGTAGTCTGAAAGGCTTGGTAGGACCACTGTGGTGACTCCAGTCTGTTGCAGTGGTGGTAGAAGCTATATGTGGTATAGAATGAGTGTTAGTGTATTGCAGAGGTTTTGCTGTGGTGCATGCATCTACCCATATCTTTCAAACTCCAAATGTCAAAAATCTAGACATTCTTGAAATGTAGGCACATCAATCCAAAAATCTGTTCAGCTATTTAGCATAAAATGTCCATGCCTGATAGAACGACTCCTTTAATTTCCAGTAGGATTGTGGGATACCTCCTCTCAGAACCACAAGTTTAAAAAACTGAGAGCAATACACCAATAATTAAACTAAACATGTAAGAGCCATAACTACAACTGACTGCCATTTAAAACACAAAAAAGCTACAGCAAATAGCTGTAGGAGAAAATATATTCCTATATTCTACAAATACCACACAACTGCTGCTACTTCTGAACACGCTTTAGTGTACACAAGGCAACACAAACACATTCTTTATCTGCTTCTGAGAGTACTTACATTTTGCAGTATATGCATAAAGGCAAAATATTCATACTGCAAAGACAGAAAGCATCAAAAAGTGAATATTAGGAACATTATTTAATGGATAAATAGAGCTTGCTTCACAGCTAATCCTCAAATCTACCACCTAAAGGTAGGAAAAGGGTGTAAAGGTGGACAACGAGGTAGAGACTAACATTTTGTTTCCATAAAATAAAGATAAAATGGCTATATTTTTACATACACATGGTAAGGTTAATTGAAATATTTATTTTTGTATAATCTATGTCTAATCTTGTTATTACTTTAAGAAATTATTGGCTTCACAGCTGCCTAGAATATACATGTTAGGGGAGAGGAAGATTTTCAATATTCATACCAGAAGTATATAGCTTTTTATAACCTTGACTATTACAGACTTAGGCCAGGATTCAGAAAGGTTACAATCAGTGGTAAGCTCTTTTTTCTGCTGGCAGTAACTGTTTCAGATTCTTGGATAGCTCTACCACGATGCTTACCTCAAAGAGGAGCAGCACAGTAGTGATGTTCTTCATCTCACATTGCTGCAGTCCTAACACTTGGGTAGTCCGCTGTCCCAGTCGGCCCGAATACCAAAGTATAAGGCTGACGTCGGTCAAGGCGCATTTGTCTGACATCAGGACGTCAGGGTACAAATGCGCATGACCGACGTCATATCCTCAGTCTTTTTTGCCGCATGGTCCGATGCAGAAGCAGTATTGCGAGTGCAGGTTGGCGTTCTGAAATTTTCTGAAGTTGGAGTTTCAGACCGAATCAAAGTTGGCTAAGTACCCCGTTGGGGAATATTTTGGTTTTTTCTTGCCTCAGTATTTAACGGATGTCAGAAAAAGTGAATAACTGTATTTCTTGTGGGAAACAGATACCTCATAGAGATTACCATACATTGTGTATACCTTGCTTAGGGCCTGAGCACGACGTTGTTGGCTGTCGCTCTTGTGCTAGATTTAACAAACGCACTATTAAGAGAAGATTAGATTGTGCCAGGTTAGTTTTTGGGAAGCGTTGTAATTACAATATGCCGTCGGATGCTCCGATGCCCGCTTCGTCTAAAAAGCGCAAGGACAAAGTAGCGAAGCCTAGGGTGGAAGAACCGTCTGTCCCGGACGTCGGTTCTTTAGAGGCTCAGTGGAGCGGTGGTTCTACCAGAAGTTCCTTTGGATTCTCAGGGAGAGACTTTACTGTTACAAGATGTGTCCTCTCAGGAGGTAGGCCAGGCTGAAGGGGCTTCTCAGGTAGCTGTTCTCCCCTCCCTTCCTAAGGTGGTTAGGCCCTCCCCTTCTGTTTCCAAGGCTCCTTCTAGAGGCAGGCCAGGGTTAACTTCAGTGGGGGTCTCCCCTAGTTCTTCAGGGTCTCTGCCTAAGAAACATATGCTTAAAATGGCAGAAGATTTGATTACTATGATTAGAGGTTCTATACCCCCCCCCTGATAAGAGGCCTAGGGTGGAACCTGAGCTTGAGAGTTTTGAGCAGTGTTCGGAGGCTTCTGAGTCGGCTGAAGACTTGCAGGAGTATCCTCCTTATTCTGATTCTGATGTAGATGACTCTACACCTTGGCTTCTCCTCCTGAGGATTTTTCTTTTCAGAGACTCTTCATTCCATGAGGGAGCATTTTAAATGGGAAGGTCAAGATTTCTCTGATTCTAGGAAAAGGCTTAGGGAATTTTTGTTTCTACCCCAGCATAGGCCTTTAGCTATACCTCCTGTGCTGGATGTGGTAGAGGATGTTTTTGCAGAGGCTTCCCTGAACCCTGATTCTTTGCCTCCTGCCCCAGTTAAACCGGACAGGTATTATAGGGTGCCTGAAGCTCATAAGTATCCTTTTAAGAGTCCTAGGGCAGACCCAGAAACTGTTTCTCAGGGCCCTAAAGGTGTTAAGGCTTCTGTTGTTAAAAATCCTGTTCCTTCTGATAAAGAGGCAAGGGCTTTGGATAGATGGGGAAAAAAGGTGTATACTTCTTCCACTTTAGCCATGAGGGCTTTGAATTGCCAGTTTCACATGTTGAAATACCAAAATTATCTCCTTTCACAATTGAAGTCTAAGGTAGATGCTCTGGCGGAAGGTATTGAGTGTAAAGAGTTGCAGGATTTAGTTCATGTTTCTGAACAGGTGGGTAAGCATTCCTTGCAATGTGGTTTTGATGCTGTACAGGCCTCTTCGAGGGTGGCAGCCACTGGTTCTGTTCTTCGCAGGCACGCCTGGCTCAGGGATCAGAATTTAGCTGAACATGTAAAGACAATGATTTTAGATGCTCCTTTACAATCTGATGTGTTATTTGGTGCGCCTGTGGACGCAGTTTTAAAGAAAATGGAGGACAAGGCTAAGTCTATGCAGACTGTTAAAGATTTTTTGCAGGTTCAGCCTCCAAAGTTTAGTAGAAATTGGCCTACTAAGGGGTGGACTTATCCTTCTTATGATTCTCAGTCTAGGGGTAGATCTAGACATGGTAGGGGCAGAGCTCAAGGTTCTTTTAGGCCTAGAACAGGCTGTTCGCCTGCCCAGTCTTCTGGTGAGGGCAGGGGTCAGCCCTTTCGTAAGCAGACCCAATGACTTGCCTTTTCAGCTGCCAGAGCCTTCTCGTCTGGCAGCACCTTTGGGAGGAAGGCTGGCACTTTTCAAAGAAAATTGGAGTGTTATTACCCAAGACAGATGGGTATTGGATATCGTTCACCACGGTTACAGGTTTTATTTCCATACCTTGCCTCCTTTCAAAGGCATGCCAGACATTCCTCCTATACAAAGAAAAGAGGCTCACAAGCAAATTTCTCTGTTGCTCCAGATAGGGGCCATTCAGCCGGTTCCTGTGCCAGAAAGGGGCCTAGGATTTTATTCTCGCCTGTTCCTAGTACCAAAAAGGGGAACACGTGGAGACCAATTTTGGATTTGTCTATCCTCAACACTTATTTGGACATTCCCAAGTTCAAAATGTTGACGTTACAACAGCTTTTACCTCTGCTGGGCAAAGATCACTGGATGGTAACTTTAGATCTCAAGGAGGCTTACCTTCATGTGCCTATCAGACTCAGTTGCAGGAAGTATCTGCGTTTCGAGCTGGAAATTCCCATTATCAGTTCTCTGCATTGCCCTTTGGCTTATCTACTGCGCCCAGAGTATTCACAAAGTTCTGGCTCCAGTTGTAGCTTTTCAGGCTAAAAGGAATACAAATCTATCCTTACTTGGACGACTGTCTGATTCTGGCTCAAGAAAAGGACGAGCTTCTTCAGCATCTGGAATATGTGATAGCAGTGCTAAGATGCCTGGGGTATTCTGTGAACGAAATAAAGTCCAGTCTAGTACCCTCTCAAGACATGTGCTTTCTGGGTGTGAGACTGAATACAGCAGCCCAGATGCCCTTTTTAACCCCGGACAAACAAAAGAGTCTATCCCTTTACTTCCATCAACTATCTCATCAGTCCGTGCTGACTGCAAGGACAGTCCTTCAAGCATTAGGGTTCATGCCATCTTGTATTCTGGTGCTTCCCAATGCCAAACTGCATATGAGGAAGCTACAATGGTATCTCAAAAATGTATGGACACAGCACTGCCAGGATCTGGACACTGTCATTCAAATAATACCTTGCATCCAAAAGGAATTTTTGTGGTGGGCTCAGGAATGTCACCTAAACAAGGGACTCTCTGTGACCCGGCCAGAGGCGAGTCAGATTCTAACAACAGATGCCTCAGACATAGCTTGGGGAGCTCATCTGAATGGAAAGTGGATACAAGACAAGTGGCCTGCCAGACTACAGCATCTACATATCAACATGAAGGAGATGTTAGCAGTCCAGTTTGCATTGATGGCTTTCAAGGAGTTACTTCTTCCAGGGCAGGTGTTGATTCTAACAGACAACACAACTGTCATGTGGTACATCAACAAGCAAGGGGGAACACATTCTTATCCTCTATGCAGGCAAGCAATGATTTTGTGGGAGACTGCGCTCAGCTTGCAGCTTACTCTTCAGGCAAGGTTTCTGCCAGGAGCACAGAACTCCTTAGCAGATGTGTTAAGCAGGCAAATCATGAATCCCCACGAGTGGAAACTGGATCTTCATGTATTTCAAAAATTGACAGTGTCATGGGGAACTCCAGACATAGATCTGTTCGCTTCTCCACTAAACCACCAGCTGCCAAAGTTTTGCACGAAAAGGTTTCATCACACAGCTTGGAAAGTGGATGCTCTTTCATTCAGTTGGGAAAATCTTCATGTGTATGCCTTTCCACCTCTGCCTCTCCTCCCAAAGGTACTCCTAAAGGTCAGACAGGACAAGCCAAGGATGATTTTGATAGCTCCAGATTGGCCTCGGCAACACTGGTACCCATTACTGCGGAATCTGGTAAGAAAGCCTCCATGGCCTTTACCTTTAATTCCACACCTTTTGTCTCAGAGGGACGGTCATCTACTCAATGTCAAGCTTCACTCTCTTCATCTAACAGCCTGGCATATTCTGTTTTGAACCACAGCAGGTCTCAACTTCCTCAACAAGTTTTGAATGTGATTATGGAAGCCAGAAGACCTAGTACACGTAAAGTGTATGCAGAAAAATGGAAGAGATTTTTATTTTGGAGTGCAGCAAAGGATTTGGATGTTTCTGAGCCTAATTTGAGTGTGGCTCTTCAATATCTTACTGAGCTATTGGACAAAGGTTTGTCTTTCTCTTCCATTAAGATTCATGCTGCAGCAATTTCAGCTCACTATGATTGTGACCCACCATTGTTTTCTCATCCTTTGTTCAAGCAATTTCTTAGAGGGGCAAAGAATATAAGACCCCCACGAAGAGCTCCTACTCCTGCTTGGGACCTCAATTTTGTGTTGGAGAAACTTACTCTACAACCTTTTGAGCCTGCGGCTACTGCTGAGTTGAAATACTTGTCATGGAAGACTGCTTTTTTGTTGGCCATTACTTCTGCAAGAAGGGTTTCTGAATTGCAGGCCCTTATGGCGGTTGAGCCTTTTTTGATTTTTCATAAGGATAGGGTATCATTACGTACTAATCCTTCATTTATGCCTAAGGTGGTTTCTAGTGTGGCTTTAAACCAAACTATTCATTTGCCTACTTTTTATGCAGATCCCCAAAATAGGGAAAAGATTTTGCACACTTTAGATGTACACAGGCAGTTGCGTTATTATTTAAGCAGGACTAGGGATTTTAGGCAGTCTCAGCAGTTGTTTGTTTCTTTTGCTTTGAGTTCTCAGGGCAAGCCTGTGTCAAAACAAACTATATCTAAGTGGATTGGGTTTTGCATTGCATTCTGTTACTCCCATCATGGCAAGGAGATTCCAGCTGGGATTAGGCCTCATTCCACTAGGGCTACTGCCACTTCAACAGCATTTCTAAGGGGTGGCAACTAAGGATATTTTGGAGGCAGCTACTTGGAGTTCAGTGCATACTTTCTCCAAGCATTACCACCTTCCTCTCTATTCTAAGTCCAGGGCTGGTTTTGCCACTGCTGTGTTGCAGGGCATTTTGGCAGCTCCTGTTTCATTATAGTTTAGCCATCCTCCCTTACCTCTGCTTTGGGATTCTACCCAAGTGTTAGGACTGCAGCAATGTGAGATGAAGAACATAGTACAGTTTTGTACCTACCATAAATGTAGATGTTCGAAGATCCACATTGCTGCAGTCCAATTTTCCCTCCCTCCTTCCCCTCTGTGTTTAGGGGTGGTTGTGTGGGTGAGGTTCTATTTTTTGTAAATTTGTATATATTGTACATATATTAGGTACAGGAGTGTTTTGGTGTTTTTTGGTTTTGGCCTTATCTTTTTAGGGTCTTCTGACATCTGGGGCAAGAAAAGACTGAGGATATGACGTCGGTCATGCGCATTTGTACCCTGACGTCCTGATGTCAGACAAATGCGCCTTGACCGACGTCAGCCTTATACTTTGGTATTCGGGCCGACTGGGACAGCGGACTACCCAAGTGTTAGGACTGCAGCAATGTGGATCTTCGAACATCTGCATTTATGGTAGGTACAAAACTGTACTTTTTGTCTCTCTGGCCTACAGAAAATGCTAATGAAGCATTCCAGGGTAATTAGCCATGTGCTCATCCCTGAAAATGCCTGAAGTAAGTACTTAATGCAGCTGAGTGATTCATAGACCCATTCATCTGCTTAAATCCTTACTGCAAGCCAGGATAATTAACTTAGCCGAAGGCTAGCGTTCACACATGACTTTTAATGAATGCAGTCTGGTATGGGGGATATCTGCATGAGCAGAGGATGTGTGCGTGTGTGTGTGTGTGTGTGTGTGTGTGTGTGTGTGTGTGTGTGTGTGTGTGTGTGTGTGTGTGTGTGTGTGTGTGTGTGTGTGTGTGTGTGTGTTTCAAAAGTGGGAGTGTCCATATCTCTCAACTTCCCACATCAGGAAGGCTTTTCTTACTTTTAATCACAAAAAGATGATAGAACAATAAATTTTGCAGCAGGAAAGATGTATGATGGAGGGGCATGGGGCACTAGACACTAGGGAGTATGTCTACATATTACTGTAATCCACTTAAAATGTTAATAGAGCAATAAGTCTTGCATCCAGGTGATTTTATTGCACAGTAATAAGTATGAAACTCTAATGTCTGCCATTATAGGCTGACTGTAATGGGCCAAGACATATGGGGGCTGTGATCAAGGCTTCCACACAAAGTTGGCGGGGAAACAATAGACAACACCAGGGAGTCTTTATAAATATTACTCTGATCCACTTAAGTTAATACAGAAACACAGCATTTTATGAAAAATAAGAAGAATTAAACTATAATGACTGACATTAGTGACTGTAATCATTTATAATTTACAACAGACTGAGGCTCAGGAATATTTTTTGAAATAAAGGATAGGTAAGAGGCTTGCTGTTGTGTGTGTGTGTGTGTGTGTGTGTGTGTGTGTGTGTGTGTGTGTGTGTGTGTGTGTGTGTGTGTGTGTGTGTGTGTGTGTGTGTGTGTGTGTGTGTGTGTGTGTGTGTGTGTGTGTGTGTGTGTGTGTGTGTGTATGTGTGTGTGTGTGTGTGTGTGTGTGTGTGTGTGTGTGTGTGTGTGTGTGTGTGTGTGTGTGTGTGTGTGTGTGTGTGTGTGTGTGTGTGTGTGTGTGTGTGTGTGTGTGTGTGTGTGTGTGTGTGTGTGTGTACGATTTGTGCATGTGTGTGAGGAGTATAAGTGAGAGAGTTGCCTGTGCTAACATGATGCATCATCACCCAGTATTGATTACTACAAGAGCATCAAAAGAGGACATATTATTGCTTGAGGTAATCACTAAGAGATACAGAGACATTCAAATTAGCTAACAATGAGGTATTTTGCCATTGTCGCTAATGTGTCTCTGAATTGCTAGTTCCTATGATCATGCTAACAGGTTCTATTTGGTGCAGTGTTATCACTTACAGCAGGGCCTGTTTCTGAACATTAGCCTTAATTCACAGAAACAAAACAGCAGGGTCAGATTCCATGTGCTGTTATTAAGAAGGGGCCAGGCTACTAAAGTCAATGCCGCTTATTTGCATGTATTCTTTCAATTCTCATGCTTCATTCCTGCAAACACATGTTCAGTTCACTTATCCTGATTTATCATATGATGCAGTTGTAGACAATGGCAAGTAGCTATATAACACTGTATGCTTTTATGGAACCTAAGCTGTATCCACTTAGTTGTAAGGTACACTAGAGCCTTGAGACATTACTTTTCATGGAGAACATCATCTATATCTGCATTTTTCCAGACAGTTGCTGAATCCAAGGAAGCATCCAGAATGAGATTGTCTGTCTTATATTTTGTTAAACACATACATTTCACCAGTCACCAATATAGATGATCCTTCCCAATATAAAATATTGTTCAAAGTCTCGTGCACTCCTCAAACTAGATGGATACGACAGTTTCTTTTATTCCCCTCAAACAATCAATCCAGCAGCATACAGCATCATTTCTCATAAAAGCAGAAAAGAGTGGAAGAAGCCACATATTCCCAAACAGAAGAACTTGCAATGATAACCTTTTCACAGCCATGTCATCAAAGAAGCACAAGAAGCAGAGCAAGTGGAACTCGTCCGGGTGAATAAAGCCCTCCCATGGCTATCTGCCACACTAATCCTAGGAGTATTACGCCTTATGCATGCAGAGCAAGTGGAACTCGTCCGGGTGAATAAACCCCTCCCATGGCTATCTGCCACACTAATCCTAGGAGTATTACGCCTTATGCATTCAACTCACTTGATTCTTCTTTACCAGTTTAGGACATGACCTGTAATAATTTATGTAATATTTAAAAGCAGTAATATACTTTGACTGCTTGCCTCTTGTTTCATAATGCCCGTGCCACTGCTTTTATAAGTTTGCAGCCATCTTTCTGATGGCTGGATGAGGGGTCATGGCAAATGTCTGTAATGGAACTCATATTTTTATTTAAAAAGATATCATTAGTCTTAAGTAATGGTGCTGATGCTTGCAGTAACAGGAAATACATTGTTGTGGTCATGCTGTGGCTCTAGTGAAGTTACCAACGGCAGAAAGCTGATGACCGATGCCATAATAGCTGGCAACCACATGGGTTAATTTAACAATAAAAAAACACAGTTTAAAAGGAACAATCCAAATGTCATGGCACCCTATTATTTCCTATCAAAATTCAAAATTTTATAGGAAATAACAGATAGCTGAGATGTATGCATCTACAGTTTTTCATTTAGGAGGCCTTTTATGTTTTAGAAGCCTGGTGCAGCAGACAAGGTGCCACAACACAGAACTTAAGGTAACCATGACAGGCTCAGATGCCACAGTAATCAATACAATACAGAAAAGCAGAAGTAATACAGCAAGGTATGTGGTCATGCCTTTTAACTGCCCAGATTTTCGCAGAATTTCCAGATTTTTTCCTCATATTTTTGGTCTGTTCCTTGTAAAATTTGTGGTTTTCTGGCAAATCATAGAAGATTGAAGTCACTAAATAATGACATACAATGAGTTTTAAATTTGATAATGTATGCTAACACAAGACCTGCTATTCTAGCAGCTTTCCAAGTTTATAAGAGCAATATTTAAAATCTGTCCCTATTTTTAGAGCTTTGTCCCCACCATTATTTTAGGCTTTGTTCAGATTTCTTGTACTAAGAGGCTGAGAGGTATGTATGTATGTGGTTCTATCATAGCAAGTCTACAGTATAGGAGGGAAGTAAATAATTAGCTAGAGCTGAGAAATACAGGACAAGGAACAATAATGTAACATCATTAGTGACAGAAGGCACTGTAAAATGATACCACATGCAGCCAGGTGGAGCCAGATGCTGGCCAGAACTAGGGTGTACCAGTCCAGGAAATGGGGATTGAGAGGAATAGGACAGTTTCTTCTCAAATGCTGTGGAACTAATTTTGAAATCTGTTAGCAGAAATCAAAACATGTTGCTCATGTTGCTACACATCACAGTAGAGTGACAGAATTAAAAAACCTGACAACTTTAAAGAAGAACACGAGACACAAGACATTAAAAATTAGCATTGCTATATAATCAATAGCAATCTAAGACAGAAACAAAAGCAGTAGTAGCAAATTCTCCCACCTGGGGTAAGACTGTAGCCTTCACTTCTGGTCTGATGCTATATCAACTTCAGATGCAAAATTATCACAAGCCAAAATCAGATTTTAAAACATAACTAGCACACTTTCTATAAAATAACTACAAAAATGTTACTTTCATGATGTTATGTGACTGTTTTCAAATCAAATTCCATACCAATTTTCAAAGCAGGTTGGTTGTGTCACAGCCCAGCATAAACTAAGGTGGATGCAAGGTGGATGAGATTCTGGGGAACCAGTGATTGCAACTCTTCTCTTCAGCTGCATTATTTAAAGCTTATTTGACTGTGGTAGGTGCTGGTTAGCACTTGAGGCAACAGTGTATATTCACAGTACACTTTTAAGGATAACATTTACTTGTTTATTTTGGATAGTAGTGGTGTTTATCAGTATACAGTAGTCCCTGTCTGCATATTGTGACAGGCAGTCTCAATGTTTTATATATTATAGAGACTTGTTGGCTTAAAATTTAGAATCTCCTTGAAAAGGCCCATTCAGTTTTTTGACAGTGGATTGATTTTGAAGTGAAATCATTTACATGGCTTTGTGGTGGTTTAAATAAAATAAATGGTGTTTTTTTTAAGTATGGTATGATATTGTGTTAAATCTGCCTATTAAAGTGCTACCTTGATATTTTGTTTATATAAATTCAGCCACTATGTGTGGCAAACAACATAGCAGTCCACAATACCTAAAGCTAGGAAGATGCACTTCCAGACAAAATACATTTTAGCACGCAGAAAATGTAATGCTTCTAGAATACTTTCACATCAGATGCATAAGTAGAACTTACTGGTCTTGATAGAAATATTTGGGAGAGGGCCTCCAAAACTACACCTTGCAGTGTTTTACTTCAGCAGTTACATCCAAACATGGAGATCTGCTCTATTCTCAAACCCATTGCTCTCTCCTTTTCACAAAGCTGCAGTCATACAAAAGAGCCATCTGGCAGCTGGCTCTCACACAACTCTGAAAAAAATATGTTTAATGATAAGGTGCCTCCATGTGGTGATATCCAGTACTATACCAGGTAAGATGGAGGTCACGAATTAGTCATCTGGGGATGGGGGAGGACCATGGTCAGTCTAGCAGACAGAAAATCGTTCTTAGTATTGTTCAGTACTCAGTGATAGAAAAGAAGTGTATGTGGGGGTGGGGGTGGGGGGCTGGCTAGCCAAGCTTGCCCTGGTAAAAAATGCTGATGGCAGCAACCTAGATTTCTAGGAGTAATATTTTGTTGGTTCCATTAGTGGTTGTCATCAAAGTTTCTAAATAACAGTTACTAAATGACAGTGGTAAGAAAACTGTATTTTGTTAACTGAATTTGGGGGCATAATGCTTCATCTGTTAATGAGGTAATTGGGTTGGTAATGTGGCTCTTTTCTGCCATGGCACATTCTTGAGGCAGAAATATGATACAAATTACTTAGTACAATTAGGAGACAGATAGGCATAAAGAGTTCCACCATGGCTAATTACTTTCTGTTAAAGATTCATCAGCACAAAGCAAATGTCCAAACTTCACCTTACACAAATTTTAAAAGCAAGCATTTTTTTTTAATCAGCAGTTTCACTACACCCTCTCATGTTGTGGGCTTTGGCCATCAATTATATATACACTAACTGCACATATGCAAAACTGTGGAGAAAACTGGAAAGGCCAAATAAATTGAATTACCGTTGGTGCACTAATGGAAACTGCAGCTGAATGATACTGTGTGGAAAAGACTGATCAATGAGGAAGCAAGTGAGATAAGTTGCAACCTTGTCCAGTTCACATTCTGGCAATGATAGAAAATTCAGACTAAAGAGAGCGAGACAGATAAATAGATAGATAGATAGATAGATAGATAGATAGATAGATAGATAGAAAGACAGATAGTGAGATAGACATAATATATAATCAATGAACACAATTTGCAGCAAGAGAAGACATTATATAATTTAATTTACTCAGGTTTCACTTATTTACCTAAAAGGCATGCTTTATCATCTAAGTGTGTGTTGATTTAAGAAAACACCTTTGAAAATTTCTGTTTTTGAATACTGAAACACTCACAAGGAATCACACCCACACACACACACACACACACACACACACACACACACACACACACACACACACACACACACACACACACACGCATCAAATTATTTATCAGAAAAGAAACATACAGAAAACGTTATGTCCCAGTGTTGCATTTATCACATTAATTATTATTTAAAAAAATCCCTTGTATCAAACTTCCCTTTGACCTCAAATACATGATATCAGAGTGATCCCATGTTAATTTCATTCAGGCAATACATTCTATATAATATTAACTGACATTTCACTGCTAACATCCAGTGAATTTTTTTTCAAACGTGATAGAGCTACATTTTTCACCCATGTTGATTGGTTTGCGGCAGTATCTTTTAATTGAACTGCAGTTTCTGTCATCAGTACTACTTTTAATCTGGTAGTGCCCTTAGAGATGCATGCTACTGCCATTGTGACATCTTTTGGTAAACAAACAAATGAAATTTATAGTACTGCTGAAGACAAACAAGTCAAAAACTAAATATTAAAATTCACCCACACTGTGAGGTACACTACTGTCCCTGATCAGCTATAACATTAACTTCTAAAAAATAAGACCTTCTGTGCTGCTAACACCTCACATGTCAAAGTAAGCATCACCCTTTATGGTCACAGTTCTAGTTAACTTTTCATACAATGGAAACGTCATTAGAAACATTGTCTGAGAACACTCCAATTGAAATATGCAGTTAAAAGTTAAACGGTTTCCAGTTTAATAAAAAAAAATATATATGGGATTCAATATCTAAAAATGAAAAGGTTATGTTTAATGGTGAAGCCAAGCTATATGCCACTGTTCTCATCAGTTACTACTTAAATTCCCTCCTGATGGTCTCCATAACCACTAGTCAGCAGAGGATTTTTGTTTACACAGTATCTAAGTAGTTCTAAGCTGCTGTGCATACAGGAAACTAGTGTCAATATTTTCTTCATATCTGTTTGGTCATTGTTTATTTATTTTATTTATTATTTATTTTATTTTACATTTGTTGACTGGGATAGTCTGACTGGATTCATGTCCATTTTCAGCAGAGGCCCAGGGAGAAAAGCTCCAGTTGTTCAACTCCATCATGACTGTTATAAGCTTGTATTAAAATTATACAAAACAGGCATATCATATCATATTCTTAGCTACAACTAACCAAGAAAATTGTATGCCATAATGGTAGAATCTGCAGCATAGGATTAGGGTGTCTATTCCCTGTATTTGAGGAGGACTGACTTTATCTGGAACAGCTGAACTTGGAGGCAGTGGTTTCTCTTAACAAGTTTTGAAAATATTTGCAGGCTCTGGTGCTTGATGTTTAACGGTATCCAGTCTGAGCCTGAACTGAGACTCTGTACTTGTGGGATTTTAAGTGGCTGTATTGTCTGCTATGTATATAGTTACATCAGTTATTCACCTTAAACACTAATATGCATCTGCTTAAATGTTTGCAGTATTCTACTAAAACAAACTGGCAAGGCAGTGCCTTCAATTACTGAACAAATTCTTTCCCGATAAGAAATTCAAATGCAATCAAACTGTTATAGAATACTAATTTCAGAGTTGCACTTTACAAGAATTACTCTGTCTCTCTTGTATACTGCTTAGAATAGGAAAACCCTTAAATGTACAAATATACAGATATAGGCTGGGCTTTTCAATATGCCTTTATCCCTCATGCCTGTTCAACATCAAGCTAGTGGATTAGCTGTCTGTTTGTTCCCCACTGGGGATACTCTGATATTCATTCATTCCCAACAGGGAGAGAGAAACTAAAGAAACCTATTTATTCATTCCCAAATCAGTTGAGAGGTAGGCAAGACAAGGCCAGCAAATACATAACAATGAGGTGATTTTAATACTGTAAGTCCTAATCCCTCCTCTGGTGGTGACATATGCACTTGTATCACCACCAGCACTAGCTATACCTTTCTGTCCTATGAATGTGTGCTCCTTTACATGAAAGGATAGGGAATACCAACACATCCTTCATTGAACTCTCATCCTGTTTTCATAGATTCATAGATTCATAGATTCTTAGTAAGCTAACTGCCCTTGCGAGCCATTTTAAGCTTAGCCAATTATTCCTTGTGAGACTCAAACCCTGCACCTTGTGTTTGTAAGGCAAACACCTTAACCATTAGGCCACCCTCCCAACACCTCAATGAACTGGGTCAATTTACCCTCCCTCTTGTGTTTCATTCAGACAGACGAACAGAAGACAGAGAGTAATCACCGTATCCTCCCACCAGGACAGGAGAATCATACCCATTCATTTCTCCTGCCTGTTTTTCAGTGACAGAAATGCCACTCAAACTCAGAAAAAATATGGTGTTTGGTATTATGACATTGTTTTCCAGTTTTATAAGATCAATATAATTTAGCTTTTCTGGCATTTGCTGTTGTTTGTCTTTGACAGCATAGGATAATAGGATCAATGGAGTTAAAAGGCAACCGTGCCATTTCTGCCTTACCAGTGCCCACCCTAATGCACAAGGTTTGATTCTGACCTCTGGCTATTGGCTAGACTGTACTAGTCTACAGACTAATAGCCAATACTTGCCTATGAATATCCATCCAGTTTTCCAGTTCTTTTTTAAAGGCAGTCCTGTAGCACACTGATCAACTTGGAAATGGATTTTCTCCAGAGAAGGAGTAGGTACTGTGCGATAAATCTATCCCTCCTCTTAGTCTTATTTATTTGTTGGAGTACATTTAGATCTCTGGCCCTAGTGTTTGCTGTTATCTTTGCTTTATTGAGATATAAGAGTTCTTACATTACTGGATCTATTATAGTCCAACAGGTAAGATGTGGATCTACACTGAGGAGTAGGGATGACACCTCCAGTCTTTCTTTGTAGTTCATATCATTTTGGGCCCCCAGATCTTTTTAGTTAAACTTCTAGGTTCTTTTCAATTACTTGATATGCTTAGTCAGCCAATCACAAAAGATTCATTGTTCTCAATATACATCTCATCCAAGAGGCATGCAAGAAAGGCAAAATAACTTTTGTTATGAGCTGTGCAAGGAAAAAGGATTTCCAAATCATCATTACAGTGTGATGGTTGAATGTAAGGGAGCTGTCCATCCATGTGCCCAGGTCTATCACAACCTTTTAATTTTGAGGTGGTGCATTATCTATCCTATAGGCTGAAGCTTGGGGAGATGCTTACCAAATGTTACAATGTTGCAATTTTTGGCATTGAGCTTGATCCCATTTTTAGTACACCAGCTACTGGCTTGTGGAAGCTCATGCTAAAGTTATATGGGGATTTAAAGATGATTCTCAGCTTACAATCATTGCAAACTCTGTTATCCAAAGATCCTCATTTGATAAGTTGAAAATGCAGAAGTAGATGCATAACAGCAGAAGCCCCAGCAGTGATTCCTGTAGAACTCCACTGGTTACTCTCATGTTCTCAGAGAATCTCCCCATCTCCTACTGTGTGAGTCTTGTCTCAAGCCATTTGGCTATCCACCTAACCATATATGGTTCAGTTTGGAGCTCCTCAACTTGCTTATTATATTTTCCTTGGCAAGATCAAGGTGCATTGTGTGGACAGTGTTTCAAAGATGTTTACATGATTCATTAGACAGGAGCTACCCTTAACGATGCCAAACTGCTGGGGAACAAGTCTGATAAGCTTTTTGATATCATACTTAATTAGGTCAGTTATGATATATTACATGACTTTGCATATCAGACTCATTAGGCTGATGGGTCTGTAATTCCCAGGGTCTGCGATGGGGCCACTCCTGTGGAGTGGCATTGCATAGTTGTGGGTCACTCTTGTGGGACAAAGTCAGTTGGCAGGCTCCTATTGAAGAGGTTGAAGAGCATATAATCCAACATCCAGGTATGGTGTTAGTCCTCATTGATGAGGTATTCTTTGTTTTAAAGAATATCCTCATTATATTTTCATTCATGATGGTAGGTGGTTTTCTTCCATAATGTATAAGTAGTTTGGAATGGATGCCATGGTGCGAATTTGGGATTGAATTTATTAGCCAGTATATTAGCAATATTAACTGGCTCTGAGTACTTGGCATCATTATGAACAAGTTTGGAGTTGGGTGCTCTTTCTTATTTCTCTGACATAATTCATTTTTGATTTGTAGTTGTCTTTGGCTTCTTTACATGGTATGAGCGAATGAGATGCTTTTGTTTTTCTTGTGAGCTTTTTTCACTTTCTTGTCCAACTGTTTGATGCTCTTCTTAATTTAGGGGTAATTGTTTCTTCTATATAGGTTTAGCAGTTTCTTCCTTTTACTGCATAGTTTTTTAACACTTCAGGACCACCATACTGGTTTGCTTTTAGACCTCTGCATTTGCTTGGATCTAGTTGGGACTGCCAATTTAATACATTTGTCCAGGTGCAAGTAGAATTTTTCTGTATAACTTTGCAGCATCAACATTGTGGACACTACCACTATACTTGAATTTAGATTCTTCATCACAGAATTTTAGGTAACTTTGACATATGAAGTTCTTGAATTCTGTGATATTTATTTCTAGCGGTTTAGAGATTCTGATAGAAATGATTGCTAGTTTGTAATCTGATCTGACCAGTGAGGGGGATACCTTAAGGGATGTTACATACAGATGCTAAGTTTGCTAACACCAGGTCAAGTATATTCTGTTTTCTTGTAGGTTCTTTAACAATCTGTACCAAGGAGTTTCTTAAAATGTAAGGTTTTCTGATCATATCCTATGGTGATATAGCCCCTCCGTTAGTCACTGGTTAGTTAACATTACCAAGGAAGACAGCATTCCTACTTTTGAAAAACTCATCCAGAATATTTACGAATGTAGTGTGATTTTTCTGGAGACATGGAGAAGGTTCTGTAGCATGCTGTGAGCTGGCAGCTGATGTTGTTTAGTGTGATTTGGATCTCCAGAAGCTCTGCTTCTGGGTCTATAGGTATCTGGATTGAATTAATGCGGATCTAACAGATATATATACTGTAGATCAATATGGGGGTATATACCTTTAAGAAGCTATCCAAGGGCTTGCACAAGTGTATAAATATTGAGCATGTGCAAGCTAGACTGCCATTTTGTAGTAAGCTTTTGAGATAGAAGCATGTATGTATGTAAGGTCTGTCTGTTAATTCGTTCTTTCGTACTTTATGATGCTGCTATCCATTCTGATGTCTTTCTATGTATTAAAGCATCTAAACAAAACCCTCCACCTGCTTGTCATATGTGTTAGAGACGAAAGAGCGACAGATACTGTAACACAGTTTTCATTGGGTTTAAATGAGTGGAAAGTACAAAGCCCAGGCACTGAAGGAGTGCTCCCTGGTCACTTAAACCAGATTTTTAAAACAGCACATGTATGTGCCCCAAATGCAGGAGGGTCTCAATATTCAGCAGTTTGTTGATTAGACTTCTAGTATTAATTAGAACCAACATGATATGGTCTGATGGTTTATTTGTTTTGAAAGTTATGTTGGGAGATACATCAGCTGGACCTTGCTTAAAAATGGCATAGTGCGGGCTGAAAAACCTATTGCTAGAATGAGTAAGCCTTAGAATGAAAGGTACAGATCATCCATGGTGAAACATCAAGTATCTCATGCCACATACTGACACCAAGTAATTAGCCAGTTGTTAAAGCCAATCATTTTTATTTATACCTCAGCATCATTTTTGGTGATAGATGGATTTACTCAATATTAGGGTATTTCCTGCATCTGTGACATGCATGTATTGCTCTGTCATTCCCCTCTTCATATCCCTGAGGGTTCAAATCACCAGATCACTTGTTCCAGCATAGGCCACCACCATGCTCTCTCATGTCTGTCTGTTTTAAGGGCCTTATGGCCCCTTGCACCATCAGAAATCTAGGTTTTTGAGAGCAGCTCACTGTCACCTTGTTTTTATCCAGCCATGTGGGTGTAGAGACCATGTGCCTAACTATGTTGTCACCAATGACAAACAGCTTTCTATTTGTGCCAGAAAGTTGATTAGGTATAATTGGTATGTGATATGCAGTTTCCTGGTGATTTACACCAGTGTTGCCAATAATTGGTGTTGTGGTGCTTAGTTTATGCTGGGATTTACATGTCCTAGTCTGCTGCAGCCTGGGTAAGGACTTTTTAGTGCATCAGCATATGTTAATTTAGTATGTATGGATTGTAGCACAAGTAAGTGCCACTCACAGAATACATTCAATTTTGGGATTGTGACCTTGAATTTGGCTACATACTTACATCTCTCACAATTTAAAGTATTTATTCAAGAAAAATTGAAGATGAAGATCAATTGATATTTTAAGCACTAACTTAACTATATGTGGTCAGTATTCTAGTCTAGCCAAGCTACAATGTCAGTTTGGTGGGGAAAATAGTAGACAATGGACCAGATTCCATAAACTTTTCAGATCTCAGTGGATAGTGCTGAGTTCCACGCAAGATTTGCAGCAAACCAAATAATATGCAAATGAGCCCCAGTCTATGGAGATTATCTCAGCACAAGGCAGGTATAACCAGTGATGTCAGCACAACCATAATCAGTCATGGCAAATCCTTATTCAAGGAAAACCCATCCACAAAGTGACATATGCATTACCAATGCACATCTAAGGAAGGTATAAAAGCCCAATGGAACTTTCAGTAATATATGGAAATTATTAAATGAAAATGAATGTGCATCACTGGTTATTTTGGAAAACTGACAAATATCCACAAACAATTATGGATATCATCATAATACATAGACAGAAATATATAAATACACCCTTCACAATTTGCAGAATCCAGTGTAATCCACAAAATGTCTAATACAAATTTTAATTAAATAAAGTGAAGGGCAATTATGGCCACATCACGATGGTTAATAGTCGCTAACAATAAGTGTGGGACACCTGGGGAAAATCAGTAATGCACATACCCAAGGAAATAGGGTGATAGGAAAGCAGATGTTGGGTGAGAGTGAAGAAGAGGGGTACACTAGAGGTATGTTGGAATAGGAAGGTCAGACAGGCATGGGCAAGTTTTTATTTGGTAGGAATAGGCCCCATTTTTTAGATAATAAAAGGAAAGAAAAAGACAAGGAAAGAGTAGGTGGGCAAAAAAGAAGGTAAAAACATATAACAAGTATCATACGATACAACGGACAAAGGTTAGTAATACACATAAAGGATAGGTAAGATACACAGCTAGCACACATTTAGAATATACAACATGAGTGAAGGAAAGATGACAAACAAGGCAGAGATGCATACCAGCTATTAATTAAGTAAGGTGAAGGGCAATTATGGCCACATCTCATTGGCTAACAGTAGCTAACAATGAATGCAGGACATGTATGGGTAAAATCAATAGCACACACACCCAAGGAAATAGGGTTATAGAAAAGCAGATGTGGGGTGAGGTTGAAGAAGAAGAGGGGCACACAAGAGATGTGAAGGAATAGGACGATCAAAAGGATAGTCAGATGGGCATGGGAAAGTTTTTTTTGGTGGGAATGGGCCCAATTTTTTTGGAGACTGGAAGTAAAGGAAAATACAAGGAAAGAGGTAGGCAAAAGAGAAGTTATACATGTATAACAACTATCACATGACATGGCAGACAAAGGGTGGTAATACACATAAAGGATAGTTAAGGTACACAGATAGCACACATATAGAATATACAGTGCAGGTAAAGAAAAAATGACAAACAGGGTAGGGATGCATACAGCCATGGAGCACCTCAAAAATGCATAAGTACTGATGCACAAAGCAGTGCTGAGATGTTGCAAACTGTGTGACAGTCATACCAGAATAAGTATGGCAGATGGTAAGTGTATGTCAGAAAACACTAAATGGGGATCACTGTCATTGCAGTACATAACAGATATCAAGTACCATCATCCACTAAGGTGTCAGTAGTCCAAGAGTAAGCCAAGCAACAGCAACAGCAAGGATTATCAAATCTAGGCAAGACAATGCAGGAGAAGACAAGTAGAGGTCAGACTAGACCCTCCAGCCCTGCATGCAGAAGGCAAACAACCAAGCACAAGGCAAAACAGCAGTAGTGCAGCAAAAGAATAATGTGGCTGTGTAATAAACCAATACATATACACACTTTCAACACAGCGGAAATGGGATCCGTATGTCGAAGAATACATTCCATGTCAGAAATAACACAGATGGGTGATCTGATATACAATGTACATGTGTGACATGCAAAGACTTTACATAAGCCAAACAGAAACAAGGCCCATTACACACATCCACACCAATGACATGGAATATAAAATACAGGGCAATACATATATGAATAATAAAAGTTAAGGAATGCAAGTCTGTGCACAAGCAGGAAGCATACCAATGTCTAGATAAAGCACAACATGGAAGTGCAGCATAAGCAGAGATGGAATCTACGCAATTACCACCACTTTATGTGCATATGGATTGCATGTGTATGACATACAACATGGTGTAACAAGGTCATGTTGTACCAGCACACCTACATTACAATTATGATACGTTACAGGAAGGTGAACATGCACATATAAATATGCCATGTATATGTGAAATAAATAGGCCAAAGTTATAAGGGGGAAGGAGGTGGACAACATAGGACCAAATCAGTGAGAAAATGCTAGTAAGAGAAATCAGGCACAGAATAAAGAAGGACAACCATAGCTAAGGACAGGCATTGCACATGCAAGTCTCCACAACATGAAGCAAGTGGTCAACATCTGTTATATGTGCATGGTGCAGTATGGACATCTATAAACGTGTCTGTGTACAAATGACACAAACAACACATTAATATGCAACACTTAAATAGCAAATGACGCAGGTACACAACAAAAATAAGTATGAATAATGCATATCCATATATATACTGCCATATAAACATAATACAACAGGTGGGACAATCATGTCAGTGATATAAATATCACAGTACATCTGTAAGACTGAACAAAGGACAGTGTTGTATGCACAAATATAGCACAACAAAATGAAAGAAGTCCACATAACTAGATACATATCATAAGGGTGGTTATGTGTCAATCATATTAGGGCCATATACCTGTACATCCATATAAATCAGAGCAAATGTACAACAAATGCATACATATGGACATGTATGCTAACCTGTGCGTACATATCATAACACCAGCTGTGTGCTAAAAGACTGGTTAGTTTCATAAGCAAGATACAGACAAAAAAGTGGTCTTGAATGATGCTATGGAAAGCATCACCTCTGTATATTCAGTAAGGGACCATTAAATGTCAATGCAGTATGTAAAGGATACATGTGCAGATGTACATGTTGCATTAGTCTAAAAACAGTAGTATTAAACTGTGTAGTACATGACACAATAACTGCCAGTACACAGCACGTGCAAAGTTATTGTTCCAGTGGGACAGCATGACCCAACAATGTTACATAAGGAACATAATCAAGGACACATCGTGCTGTTGAACAGATTTATGACAGCAAAAATCAACACACAAATGTGTGTAATACATACACATGGATAACATGTATATAAACAATCATAGGTTCATAGGTTCATAGGTTCGTACTAGGCTATCTGCCCTAGGGCATTTATAAGCCTAGCCAGAGTGTATGTGGCTTACACCACCCCTTAGGATGAGAATACTACACCCTTTTAGGGTTTAGTTTACTATGCCTCTGTCTAGTAGTGACACAGAGATGAGCCCCGGGGTAAACCTATGATCTCCCAGCCACTCGTCGAGATTTCTCTTGAATAGAGTCAGTGAGGGGCTCTGCCTAACATGGACTGGGATTCTGTTCCAGAGTGTAGGGAGCCTCTGGGTTATGAATCTGTCCCTCCAGCACGTTCTATTTATTTCTGTGTTGAGGTTTAAGTCACTTGTTCTCGTGGCTCTGATGGATTTGGATTTTCTGAGGTGGAGCATGTCCATTAATTCAGGATTGCACATGGCCTTGTATGTCAGGCACAGATCACCTCTGAGTAGGCGGTATGCGACTGAATAGAGCTGGAGTTTTTTCAGTCGGGCAGCATATGACATATGTTTAAGACCCTTTATCCTCTTGGTGAGGAACTTTTGGGGTCTTTCCAACTGCTGCAGGTGTCGGGTGAGATACATCCCAAATGGGGCATTGTACTCAATCATTGGCCTGATAAGAGAAGAGTACAGGGGCACAATGACCTCTCTTGATCTAGATGTGAAACCCTTCATGATAAGGTGGGCAATATAGAAGGTCTTACTGACCACTTTGGCAATGTGAGTGTCAAATGAGAGGTTACTGTCAACCTGGGTCCCTAGGTCCCTGATTACCTCTTCCGTACTTAATGGATTACCGCCTATGTGGTAATTTGTCGGTACCTTGTTTTTCCCAAAGGGAATGACTATACATTTTTTGGCGTTCAGCTTAAGGCCATGGCTCTGGCACCAATTATCCATTTCTATGAGGCCTCTCTGAAGGATGTTTGTGTCCGCTGGAGTATCAATTATGGCACCCAGTTTGCAGTCATCTGCGAACTTTGTCAGCCACAATCCTCCTATGTTTGCCTGTACCTCAGAAAATAAATGCCGAACAAGAGGGGTCCCAGGACTGAGCCCTGTGGGACACCGCTTGTGACTGGCTTAGAGTCTGACATAGCTCCAGCAACTCTGACCCTGTGGGTTCTGTCCTTGAGCCAGTTTGCAACCCATCTTGTGACATATGGGTTTACATTTAAGCTGGTGAGTTTGTCTATGATGCCCGAGTGGGGTATTGTGTCAAAGGCTTTTGCAAGGTCAAGGTAGGCTGTGTGAACCGCCTTACCCTCATCAATGGCCTTAGTGACTGTTTCAAAAAAGTCGACCAAGTTCAAAAGGCAGGATCTGCCCTTGACAAAGCCAAATTGGGTAGGATCCAATGTCTGTAAGGTCCCCAATGTCTTTGTTTATGAGTTCCATAATGATCCTCTCCATAGCTTTGCAGACCAGGCTCGTCAAGCTTATGGGGCGGTAATTTCCAGGGTCCGTAGAAGCACCGTCTTTGTGAAGTGGGACCACTGTTGCCGTACGCCACTCTTTGGGTACGATTCCTGTAGTAAGGCTAAGATTAAACAGCAGCCTTATGTGTGGGTTTAGTTCCTGTTGGAGTTCATGTAGCACACAGCCTGGGACATCATCTGGTCCCATTGATGCTGTGTTTTTAGCTTTAGAGAGGGCGGCTCTCACCTGGGCATCTGAGATGTTAGGGAGGCTACACTCTTCTGGGATAGTTATTTCTCCTTTTGGGGGGGAGGGGGAGGAGAAATTTGCACTGAACCTGTCTGCCAGAATGTTGGCAATGTCAGTGGGTTCAGTGTATTTTGTGTCATTTTGGACTAACTCTGAGCATATCTGGGAGTTTCCACCCAGGTTTCTAACATAGCTAAAGAAGGCCTTGTGATTGTCTTTTGTGTCTTTGTGATTTTTCTCTCAAAGTTGGCCTTGGATGATTTTATGAGTGATCGTAGTTTTTGCTAGTACTGATCAGAGATGCCTTCCCTTTTAGGGATTTTGCTCTGTCATGTAGTAGCCTCCTCCTCCTGTTGTAAAGTTTGTTTATGGCTGGGGTCCACCAGACCGGGCGCCTGCCTTTGGGGGAATGGGTCTTGGTTTTATTTGGGATTGCATGATCCATGCATTCTTGAAGGTGCCCATAGAAGGCATTTGCAAAGGATTCAGCAGTGTGGGTTGTGGTTTCCACTGGCCCAGGGGCCTTGAAAGATACCACTTCAGTCTTAAGAAGTGTGAAGTTTGCTTTTGAGAAGTTCTTCACTGTGGTCTTTTGTGCAGGGGATGGGGGGCGGGATGTGGATTTCCAGTGAGATTAATTTATGGAATTCTTGAGGTAATGAACAGCTAACTACACTGTTCCCCTCAGTATCCCAATACAAGATACGTAATACTAATCTAGTTGCACGATTTGTGAACAATTCTTGCTCATATTCTCTATCAGGTCTTGGCGTATTACAGTAGTATAGAGTACAGTGTTATGTGAGAAGAATGGGAATAATGTAGTATATGTGTTGCTGTCATCCTTTCTAAGTAAGTACAGAAAATGACCCAAGCAGAACAATTGTTTCCTACTCACATTGTTCTAACTGTGACAGTCATATCTGTCACATACAGGGCCACAGTGTATCAGATAGAAAAATATTGTGCTCTGTTCATAGAAGTGCATACACATACAGACTGAATGAATAGCACCCCTGCTCATATGAAGCAATGTATGTATTAATGACAGCATGTAATGATCATGTAAATAATAATGATTGCAATGCATGTGTCATTTGCTAATGTGTGTTATATTGCAACAGTAAGATAAATCCACATGTGACATGATATGGACAGTATTCATCATGACTTGTGTCTGAAAAACATGAGAGCAATATGGGATGAATGCACAATTGTGCCTATGTCCTAAAAAATGGAATACACAAAACACCATGGTGGCAGCATTACGTAAGTGGATTATACAATCAGGCCTTACATCCCTAAGGGACCACCCTGATGGGATGAACATCAGGAAAGATCTCCTTAGTGATCTTCTAGAAGAAGTAGCATGTGGTCTGTGCCATGGCCTGAAAAAAAGTTACCCAACAAGTCCCTCATCTGCGTCTGGAATGTGCTAGTCATCACATTCCAGATCTGGTGCTAAAGGTCTTCAGCCAGGCATGGTGGTGGATGTCTTCTATGCTGATTTGCAGGAAAAATGGCACAAGCAGGTCCTAGTCTTCTGTCATCATCATTGTCATTATCTCTGTCATGATTGGCATTCTGGTCTTTGGAGTCCGACTTAGATGGCAGTGGTATGGTGCTTCATCTTCCGATCTATGAAATGGAACAGTTTCCACACTCTGTGTCATTATAACACAAGAACAAAACATTATACATAACAGGTATTAGCTTCAAAATAAGGAATATCTGAAAATTCCTACATAAAGTACACAATCTACATGCTTTAGTGCTATGTATTTGATGTTACACTACAGTCAAACCTTATCCAACTATAACGCCTAATTTGAGGACAGGCATACATCCAATCCAAAATAAACTACAAAAAACTATGTCACATACGTCACAGTCATATGCCAAACATATCCAAAATAAAGCACAATCATTGATAAGGCATGCATAAAAAATGCATAAGCCTGTTAATATACATATGTATTACTTACGTATATAAGCCAACATCATGTACGTTTTGTGACACTAAATTGTTTTGCTATGGTAGGTCTGTTACAAAACCCGTCATTAATGATATGAGCATGCAGAACATAACAACCTACAGATTATACAATGTACAATAACTGTTACTGAAGCATTTTGAAGGGCCTGAAAAGGAGGTCACTTTCATAATAGTGATAGCTATTCAGGAATAATACACAAGTCCCCCTATATTGCCACATCTACCTACTGCTCCACAGTATGTATTGACATGTGTCACATAACACAGTCAGACTTGCAGGCAGCCATCTGCAACAGTTGTTACTATGTCAGATGTGCACCAACATAACTATAAAAAATTATATAATATGCAAGTAACAGGACATATGTAATGTGTACACAATTTATATAACGCTATAGCACATCCATAGTGCCAATGTAACAGTCATCATATCTATTTATATGCCCTATAACAAATTATACACAGGTGTAATTATCTTCTTCTGGCTTTTTCCCAATTAGGGGTCGCCACAGCAGATCACTTGTCCGCTCATGATTGGCAGTGGAGTTTTACAGTGCCGAGTTGCCAGCCCAGCACCCAACCTTCCACAGAAGGCACACACACACACACACACACACACACACACACACACACAGACTCACACCTAGGGCCAACTTAACGTGTACAATCCACCTACAACATGTCTTTGGGATGTGGGAGGAAACTGCAGCACCTGGAGGAAACCCAGGAAGGACATGCAGACTCTGCACAGAAGGCACCCCAGCCGAGAATTGAACTGGAGAACCTATTGCTGTGAGGTGGTAATGCTAACCCCTGCACCACCGTGGCTGCCCTACACAGGTGTAATTATAACAAGTGTAATTTAATGAGTATACGGCATTCTAAAAGTAATACTATTCATATATTTATGATATAAATAGAAGACAATGACTGAGTGTGCCAGTCATGTATTTTCAAGTAACTTAGGTAACTTACAAATCATATAGTACTCAGTATATAAACCATACTTCTGTTGCTACTTGTACATTATTAATGTATCAGCCATCTATATGCATGCAAAACACATATGAGAACATAAGGTAAGCAATTTTGTCATTAATTTACAAGACATAGGTCATGTTACTCTGACCTGCAACAATGAAATAGGGAACAATTCTAAAAAATGTGCTGCAGTATAAATCACCACTAACAGCAATGTTTTTGGATTGCAGCTTTAGTATGAAGCTATGTTTTTACATCAATGTCAAGTAAATATACAGATACCACATCAAAGAATTTGGCCCTTATTCATTACTCAATGTGTGTGTCACATATTTATGTTGAGTTGCCAATATAATATTAAAAATAGCACTATACACCAGTATCATGTGCAAATAATGTTTGAAGTAAACATACTATAGGTAAAATATTTGCAATAAAAATATTTTTGGATATTAATCACTGGTACAGTTCAAAGTAATATGCAAATGAGATGAGCAATGCAACATGGTTAATGTGTGACATCATAACATGATATCATCATAATAAAATATCAATGGTTCCAAACAAGTTGCACAGGAAGAATCACTTGAATGGCATGCGATAGCTAGAAAGTATGAGTATTACACACATACATAGATTTCCCTTAAGAAATATATCACTGTCTCTGTCTATGTTACTATTATGTCTTCCTATGTACTTAAGACAAAAAATGCATTGATGATTGTGGAGAAACTATGGAATACCTAAGAAACATAATAAAACTAGGAATAGCTTGTGACACGATAGTGACAGAAAATTGTAAGGTGGTATACTCAAACCATCAGAGTGCAATTATACAATGATGCAAGAGCATTGGAAAATAGGCAGCACCTATCAATCAAGGTTTGCCAGCAGCTCAAAGACTATGAGTCAGCGACCACCCATTCAATAATAGACTAAGCAAACTATGCACACCATGTAATTTAACAACAACCACTACCACACACACAAGTTGAGAGCTGCATACACTACAATGGAAGTGGCATTACAGAATGCACATTAAGCTGAAATACATCAGTCAAGTCGAAATGCCTGCTGAATGCAGATGTGTATCATTTAGGTTGTGCAACAAACAGTAAATAACCTCAGCATAAGAAATTACTCAGTTAATTACACATAAGGCAATATCTCACAAAAAATTAGGTACATATTAATGTTATTCAGTGTAAATCACAATGTATTAAACATACCTCACAGATCCTTCATGGGAAGTCTCTCATAACATTAGCATGCCTGAATCTCATAAGACTATACATCTACACCTTCAGAATGAAATATGTTAATACTATTTCTGGAGACATAGGTGTGGTCTACTGTTTCTGAAGTCTGTGCATTCTTTCTATGCACAGACCTCATTTTTTTTTCTTTTTGTTGCTGTAAAATTTTCAGTAGTTGTGCTGTTTACCAGATCATAACACTCACAGTTGTAATGCTGTCTATCACTGACTGCAATAACATCTGTGATGCATCCTACATGCCTGAGGTAGAACTGGTAGGCTCGGATGTGAATGAAACTAGAAACATGATTATTACAGTACAGTCTGTAGTGCCACATTGGTTAAGTGCTTGTCATAATGTCCACTGACATGGGTTCAAATCTTACTTCTGCTTATATGACACATGCAAATATGTGGAATGATTTGAGAGATGTTCACATGCATGTTGACAATGTTAGGGCATCTGTATCAGCTATTCAGACATCATGTTTGTTCTGCTTATCTGTACTTGAGGGTGGTATAGATAATATGGATTGCAAATGCTAGGAGATGTATTCATTTGACATATGTTTTGAACATTGCCATGTCAATATGTGAATCATTGTATAAAATCAAAGATGTACATATTACCCTGTCAACCAGATGTCCAATCACAGTAGCAGAGACAATAAAAAGTTATGTTTGTGTTACAGCAGCAAAACGATGCCATGACTGTGACAGCATAATTAATTCAGATGTATAATGTAAGTGCTACAGCATATTATCTTACCTACACAGTGTGTACATAACACTGCCAACAACATGTGTAATGTTGTGTGTTTCAGTTGCATAGCCTCATCAACACTGGAACCATATGTCACGTAAGTGTCTCCATATTCTGTTATTGTGATCCATCGCTGTTGTGTGCATCTGCATCCTGTTATGACTGTGCCATATATTCACATGTTGTTTTTTGTGTGCCATTTTAACCCACAAATACAAGGGCCATGAATCATCAAGCACAGACTGACCTGGTAAGGTTGTTCATATTGTTGCGATACTGCAACACTGTTCAGCACACCTGTGATCTATAATATTAATATTGACATGATCTATACACAGGTACAGCTGCACAACATCTGCATCGTTTGTCACTTACATGTCTCCACATTCTGTTATTGTGATGGATAGTTGTTGTGTACCTTTGCCTCCTGTAATGATTGTGGAGTATAGTCATATGTTGCCGTGTGTGTGTGTGCCATTTTATCCTATAGATACAACTTTGCTAGACATGGGCCATAAATCATCAAGCACAGACAGACCTGGTAAGGGTAAGGTGATTCATATTACTGTTATAGTGCAACACTATTCAACAAACCTGTTATTTATAATATTGATGTTGGCTTATTCCCTACACAGGTACATCAACATGACTTTGGCACCATTTGTCATGTTAAGTGTCTCCATATTCGCTATTGTGATCCATAGCTATTGTGTGCATCTGCCTGCTGCTATGACTTTGGAGTGTACTCACCTGTTGTTGTTTGTGTGTGATTTTATAATACAGGTTCTGATTCATGTCAAATGATACTTTTCTCAACCAGGGAGGGCATACTTGGTAAAGCAGTCTATACAAGTGCTACATTTCACTGTTGATACTTACATTTGTGTCCTTCATGAATAATGTGGTTTTGTTCACCTGCGTAAGACACCTGCAATCTGCACATCATTTATGCCCATCTGGTATATGTATATGTATATGTATATCTTACTTACTGTGTGTTAAACATCAGGTGGAATACTACATGATGTGTGTGCTTGATACTGAATTGTGTATATTTAGTTTTTTACATGAGACTGGCATTTCAACTCTCACCCCATTGGTGAAGACAGAGGAAGACATGTCAGGTAGGTTTTAATAGTTGTAGTGACCTCATCTGTCATATCTGCTTGATATGTAAATTACATGGTGCATCTCTGTTATATAAGTTCCCTAAACCACCCACATCCACAACAATCTGGTAAGTACCTGTTTCGCATTGTAGTTATACAGTTGTCCAAAATGTCAGTCCTATGCTGCATCATTTGACTTCTCTGAATGTATTTGACATGTGTCATCTGTCTCTTTTTGTAGCATGTCCAGTACCTGTCTCATCCAGTAGCCTATCCACTTATCCTGAGGTGGGATGGTGCACAGCACTGGGTTCATTGTCTGGCCAGGATGGGGACAGATGTGTTTCATGCTGTAGCCTCTGATAAGGAGAATAATGTGTCTGGCCATTCTGATGATTTGGGGACATCAGATGATGGACATGATGATGACCATGATACTCTGTCACATGTAGTAGAGTCTGGTAATGTTGGTCATGTTTCTCCATGATGGAACTATGCTGTCTGTTGGACTACATATGGGAGTGTAGCTGATGTGCATTGATGCATATTAGAGGATGTCTAATTACTATACAGGTGCATAAACATTCACAGCAACATCATGGCTGTGAACTGCATGCACTTGCCCGTAACACTAATCATGTAGCACACCAGCTGGGTGTATTACATGAAGGTCAAGAGCAGAGACATGGAGAGGTCATGGCAGGATTGCCTACACAGCATGACAGTGTGGCATCTGTTGCATGCTCTGTTGAAAGCCTTGTTACAGAGCTGCTACAGCAGTGAACCAGTTGTTATGTGCCTTAACTGTTCTGAGCATATTACCTCCAGTGGGGAGAGGGAGACATCCTCTCATGAGACCTACATATGGCCCCCAGACTTTAATGACTGTGCTGCAAAGTGCATCCACATCTAGTACTGGTCATTCAATTGTGAGCCCAGAAATCATGTCCAGACTGGCAATTCACACAGCTGTTCTTACCCATACTGTGTCGCAAAAATGCTAGTTTGACCACATCCAGCTCCTCAATACAGTACTGTGGGCTGAGTGTTTCCAGATGAGGGACAGACAAGACCATTTTGTGAGCCATTAGTGTGGGCACCCTTGACTTTGTAGGATAAAACTGGTGACTGATTCAACATGTGTCCAGTTGTGTTATTCTGATCCTGTGGGAATGATGACCAATGTGCTGATCACTAACCAATCAGCCTGTGGGTAGTTTTTCAAATGTCTGGTGCCATAGAGTTTTTCCGATCAGTTATCTGACCTAGGTGACAAGCTACAAGTTGGGATATGTATTATATATCTATCTATAGTATGTGTTAGTACAGATACTGACGACGGTCATGCTCTTTGTGACAACTCTAAGCTTCTATACTTGCATCTGATGCTAGTTGCATATAGCACATATTTTCATGATTAACAGCATGTTATCCTAATTATCCAGTACCGATAGCTACCTTATGCATTTCCTTTTTGGCTGCCTTTCACACATGCACAGGTGACCCTCTATATGCATACCTTTATTACTTATGGCATTTTAATATGTTACTGCATATGCCACACCCTAAGCACTGAAAATGCTTCTGTGGACCCATTTCCATTTTTTATCCTCTTGCTGACATGTAGTTCCCATGTATGTCTTCCCAAAGCTGCTTGATTCCACATACACATATATATACCTATATCGCTGTGTCCCAAACACTGCTACGTGGTCAGTGGCTGATGTGTACTCACTGTCATTGATGTTCTGCCTGGTTGAATGAATTCTTATCTCTGAGTCATGTTGCCTGAATAACCTGTGCATTGAAGCATTGCCTTACAAATGGCATTCCATGTCAGGCACGGGATGTGAGACTTGTTTGTGGTACTTTTCTTTTTTGCCGGTCCTTCGCATATTTGTCATTACTCATGCTGATGTATGCAGTTTAGTGTGTCATACCACATTGCTAAACATCATTAAGCTATGTGTGATGCATCATTGTTAGTGTACAACCCCCTGCATCTCGGTCATGTTTGTACTGATACATCCCCATACACTGCATGGGCCTAGATTTATTGTGGTACTGTCTATTTAATGGCTAACTTTCCCCGATAGTTTTGCATATGATGATATCCTACCTGTACAATGACACCTTCTGTTGTGCACATCTCCTTTGTGCCTCACATATGCCAGTGTGGTCCTCTTTGATGATGTACCTTGTAGACAGAGACTTCCTACGCTAATGTTTCTTCTGTATACATCCAAATGTATTTCTTGCTGACTTTGGTGTATATGGTCTTATAGGTAAATCATATGCTTGTGTTTTGTATGATGTTGAAAGTGGATAACTAATGGTTTCTTTCCATTAGTCATGTTCTGTGCAGCTGTTTTTGGGCAACACTGTTTGAACATCACTGTTTAGACTCTGTACATTTGTATATGTGGCTTGTCATGACTCAGAGGTGCATGCCAGACACTGCTGTGTTGCCTGAGCTAGAACATATGGCCACATCCTCTGTTGACCATTCCTATTTGTTTTCACACTGTGTCCTTCTTATCATCCTGTGACTGCTCTAATAGCTCAAAAGCAGACACTTGGTAGTTTCTGATTTAGGTCTCTCACACCTGCAGCTGACAGGCTATCATATTTTGATATAATGTTGTGAAGCATGGCATACATGGTGACTATCTGTTTTGCCTTTTCTGGTGTGTATGGAGTGCACCCCCATATGTGCCCAGACATCTGAATCTTGCCTTCAGCATGGCAAACACATGCTCAATGGGGGGTTCATGTCAGGATGTGTGCTGTATTGTATGCATCCTTGGCAGGAGTTGCTGGAGCTTTGTATGGTGTCATTGGTCAAGGCTTCAGTGGATAACCATAGTCACCATTTTTTATGTGGATGAAAAGGAAAATGTGTTCATCTTGCTGCCTGTTGCAATGTCTAGCTACTGCTTACTATATAGTGATGGTTATGTACTTTCCTAGTATTAGCCCCTGTAGTATTTCACCATGTTGGAAAGAAGACATCAGGACACTTTTCCTCCACAGTGCAGCATCATGCACACCACAAGGGTGCTTTGCCATGATATTAATAATGAGGCCATCTGCAGAGCACATCACCTGATAAGTGAGTGATGGAAAACCCTTTCTATTGTTTTTTGATTGGGATTGGGTGCAGTTTATTGCACTGCAGACATGGGGAAAGTTGACAGTGGCAGAGAACTGTCACATGACACTTCTGAGCTCTATGGCCGATGTTGGAAAGTGGATGTATTCATCCACCTTGGTGCACATTGCTGTCAGGAACTATGCCAGAATGTGATTGTCAGCTGTCTAGGACACTCCAATGGCATTTCTCATGATGCTGAGATGTTCCAGTGGCCAGTATGCCCATTCTCAGGCACACTTTTGTTTTTACTTGTACTGTGTTACCCTGCAGGCTGTAAGCGTACATGTGGGGTGCACACAGCCTGCATTGGCTCTCTGTCTGATTTGTATCTATGTAGTATTTCCTGTTCAGATTTCTGGCACAACTGTAACCAGGCTTGTTGCCTGCCTGGCTGCCTTTAGGCATGCTTTTGCAGATCAACCTCTATTATGGCTTGCAGTATCCCAGCTTGCTGTATTTTATTAAATGACAGTTGCATTTTTTCTAAGGAATCCGAGTGATTACTTAGGAAATTTTGGAATATGGTAGCATTAAAATTAAGCAAATATGGACTCCGCTGAGTGCTTTCAGAAAGTTGTCAGCAAAGTACTATGTCAAATTTAAATTGTGTTGGGCACACCCATTGCGTTTTGGAATCCAATAGGTGTGTGCAGAGTCCACAATTATCCTACACTGAAGAGTTACTCACTTAGTCTTGTTTTAGCGTAAGTTATGGAATTGCATACACAGCTGATATGCTGACATCTTCCTTTGATGTGATGAGCGGTCCATAACTATCTTTTTTATCTGGCCCAGTAATAGCATGTTGGCTGCTACTGAAAGTATTGATTTGGAAAACTAATAAATATAAATGCTAAAAATATGTTCAAGCACTAAACCATGTGGGCAACAAATAATTTGGCCTAGACAGGTTATGAGATTTGTTTTAGATGTGCAACAATGTACACCTGCTTATCTGTGCTGTTTACACAGTCATAACTGGAAGTTAATCAAGGTTTCTAAGAAAGGATTTGAAAATGAGACTGACAGCTTCTGTTGGATACAGTGTTTAATGACCCTGCATGGATCACTACCACCCAGTGTTAATCTGAGGAGGAAAAAGTGAAAGAACCAATAAGACAGCAGTTAGAACTCTAAACATTAACATGCACATTTTGGAAACAGCAGCAAATTAGTCCTTGGTACCTTAAGAAAATGTCCCTTAGTGTTGATGGGGTGTAAGTTATTCTGGGATGAGTGCTGTTTGAACAGGGATGTAGTGGGTGTAGTTTTCTGTGAACGTATTTGCTAGCATATATGTAATATAATCAGGATCAGAGTGGTGGCCCCCATTAAAAAAACAGTAATGTTAAGTAATATTTTTTAGTTTTGTAACATAAATAAAAATGGGCCTGTAGTTGTCTTTTGTTTCAGAAACTAATCTCCATACATGAATTGCTTCACTAGCCTTTGTACTGTTTTTCACTTTACTGGTGATATTTTTATACTATTCTAATTTAGAGGAGTTCCAGCCTTACTGTACAGGTTAATGAGTTTTTTTTCCTTATAAAGTTTATTTTGGTTGGTTGACTACAGTTCTTTTATTTTTTTAATTTCTTTTTATATTTGGCTATAGTTGTAACTACTAGATCTATGTATTTGTCTAAGTGTGCATAAAACTCCATTGCGCAGTTGGCTGCTTTACTGGGGTCAGTGGTGGTAATGTCATTAGAGATTTCAACATATAATTGTATACGGTTTTACCATTTTGATGTCCTTAAATATGTAGACATTAGTTACAGAGAGTATGTGAAAATGTGTTATTTTTATTGCTTGACTTACCAGGTGAAGGAAAGACTACGGGAGTGAAACAGGCAGAAGCAATATTTGTAAGGACTAAATTAAGAATATTTTAGCCCTAGGGGGTTCACTAAAAAATTCATGTTTATCAAATCCATAAATCTCTAGGCATATCCTGCTTTAGAGGTATATGTACTTCCATCAATGCCAGGGTAACTGAAGCCACCTAGGATTATGGAGGTGTTGATCAAATGAATTTATTTTAAAACTTACAAGAATGTATTATAATCAGCTGAAGACACAGAGAGGGTTGTATAGCATGTTGCATGTTATAGATTTATCTTTTCCATTTTAAACTAAAGTTCTAAGAGCACAGTATGTGGGTTTCTTTGTATCAGTCTTGATGAAATGTGGTCCCTGAGAAATATGGAGACACTACCACAGTTTCCCTCAGTTCTGAAGACATGGTAGGTTGAAAACACAGATGTGGAGGGAGTGCTTTCTTTACATTTAAACCAAGTTTTTGTAACTACACGTACATTGACTTGTACACCTCAGGCTCAGATAGTTTGATATTGAGCTTCATGGAGATGAGAAAAGCCACCTTAATATGACCATATTTAGGGTTAAATTAATTTATGCTGGGATGTCAGTTAGATGGATTCTGCCTAAAAAGGCATTATGGGGGAGCGAATGCTTTTGCCAATAAGAGTCAACCCTTGAAGAGCAGATGCAAGCCATCCCTTGCATAAGAAGCAGGACTATCGACTATCTCATCCCATGCTGATACATACCGGAAACCCCAAGAACGACACCAGCTGCTAAGCCAATTGTTAAAGTCAGTTATCTTCATCTTATATCCAGGTCTCATTCTTGGTAAAGGAAGAATTCCACTCCGAACTAGTATCTTAGCTGGATCTGTCAAATGCACAGAAAGTTCTGACATGCTCGGTCCATAGGCCTTATAGCTGTGCACCACTGATCATTCAACATTCACTTCCACATGGACCACCACTATGTTGTCATCCTTGTCTTAGAAAAATAGCCTGAGAGCCCTTGTAATACCTGCGATCCCTGGCACCTGAGCCCTTGTAATATTTGTGATCCTGACACCTGAGCACTTGTAATATCTGTGATTCTGACACCTGAGCCCTTGTAATATCTGTGACCCTGACACCTGAGTACTTGTAATATCTGTGATCCTGACACCTGAGCCCTTGTAATATCTGTAATCCTGCTACCTGAGCCCTTGTAATATCTGTGATCCTGATACCTGAGCCCTTGTAATATCTGTAATCCTGATACCTGAGCCCTTGTAATACCTGTGATCCTGACACCTGAGCCCTTGTAATACCTGTGATCCTGACACCTGAGCCCTTGTAATATCTGTGATCCTGACACCTGAGCACTTGTAATATCTGAGATTCTGACACCTGAGCCCTTGTAATATCTGTGACCCTGACACCTGAGCCCTTGTAATATCTGTGATCCTGACACCTGAGCCCTTGTAATATCTGTGATCCTGACACCTGAGCCCTTGTAATATCTGTGATCCTGACACCTGAGCCCTTGTAGTGTCTGTGATCCTGACACCTGAACCCTTGTAATACTTGTGATCCTGACACCTGAGCCCTTGTAATACCTGTGATCCTGACACCTGAGCCCTTGTAATACCTGTTATCCTGACACCTGAGCCCTTGTAATATCTGTGATCCTGACACCTGAGCACTTGTAATATCTGTGATTCTGACACCTGAGCCCTTGTAATATCTGTGACCCTGACACCTGAGCCCTTGTAATATCTGTGATCCTGACACCTGAGCCCTTGTAATATCTGTAATCCTGATACCTGAGCCCTTGTAATATCTGTGATCCTGATACCTGAGCCCTTGTAATATCTGTAATCCTGATACCTGAGCCCTTGTAATATCTGTGATCCTGACATGTGAGCCCTTGTAATACCTGTGATCCTGACACCTGAGCCCTTGTAATACCTGTGATCCTGACACCTGAGCCCTTGTAATATCTGTGATCCTGACACCTGAGCCCTTGTAGTGTCTGTGATCCTGACACCTGAACCCTTGTAATATCTGTGATCCTGACACCTGAGTCCTTGTAATACCTGTGATCCTGACACCTGAGCCCTTGTAATATCTGTGATCCTGACACCTGAACAGCAGTTTACAGTAACCCTGTCTTTGTCTAGCCTAGTGAGTGGGAAATCTGCATGCTAATGGCTAAGTCACCAATCAATAAAACATTTTTGTTAGAAGCTAGTTATGAATATTTGACTAAGTTGATTTGTTGTGCTGGAGATTATAATACTTCAACAACAGATCTTATGCTACAAGCATACTGTGATTTTATTCTACATTGAATAGAAGATGATGGCTAAGGACTTAGGGTTACTAAAGTCCTGTAATTATGCACAAAATCACTCACAAAAATTCATCAGGGTCTACTACATGTACCTGAATGGCAGGAACACGAAGACCACATCATACAGGCAAGGACTCGGGTACCTTGTAGCTCACAGACATTGCTACTTGTGCTCAAAAGTACCCAACTACATGTTTGGCAGTAGCAGCTGTGCACAGGTAGGGTGGAGTTGTAGCACCTCGTCTGACCACAGTAGCCGAGTTTGACTGTGGTTAATGCAGTAGCCACTAGGAGGGATTAGTTGGAGGTGAGGGTGTAGTTTAGAGCTTCACTCAGTGATCAGATGTAGGGTTCAGGTTTGGGGAGCTGAGAGAGAGTTCCAGGGATAAGAAGTGGGAAGGGAGTTTTAAGTTTAGGGAGTGGTCAGGAACAAAATATTTAATCGTGTAGGAATTAGTTCAGAGTTAGGCAGTGAATCAGGAAGTTTAAGTTTTGGCAGGAGATTAGAGTAGAGTTTTAAGTTTAGGGAGTGGTCGGGGAATTTATGGTTAGGTAATGGGAGAGGAGTATTACAGTTAGGGTCAGGGACTGGGTGAGAGTTTTAGGGTTAGAGTTAGGGCTCTTATAGGGCTATGCAGTTCAGAAAGGTTAGGTGGTTGAAGGGCTATGTAAATAAATACTTTCTGGCTAGTGAGAGTTAGGGCATTTGCCATTTAGAACAAGATGCAACAAGGCAAGTGTGTTATGCACTACTAGCCCAAGTGCATGGACAGATTTTAAATTTTATAAAAATAGAAAATTGACAGAATAAAGATTTTGTATTAGCATGCATTTTCTGAAAAATGTATAGTATGAAACTCAAATAAATGCCATTATATAGTGACTTCAATCCTCAATAATTTGCCAGAAAACCAGAAATTTTAAGAGAAACAGGTCACAAATATGAGGCAAAAATCTGGACACACTGTGACATTCTGGACAGCTGAGGGGTATAGGAGGGGCTTTCTGCATCTTTTGCTTCTGCTCTTTCAGTTTACTTTAAATTCACTGTTGGGTCTCCCCATACCCATAGTTTGTTACTGATTGCTTGAAATGTCCTCACAAAAAATAAATAAATAAAATCAGTAGTATTACAGGAATGACATTCCTAAAATTGTTGTATAGCTCATTCTAAGATCTGAGATCATAGCATCATCATTATCCCCCTTTTCCCCATTTTTACATGAGGACAAGGTATTACATCACCTGTTAACACTTTTGTCTATTCAGAAACACTCTCCTACCATCTTTGATAGCCGTGCAGTTTGTCTTGGTTCTCCTTTCATGCAATCTACCAATCTTTTGTCCGAACGTCCTCATCTCCTCTTTCCTCCTTTAATGATAGTTCAGTAATTTGAACAATAGCTTTTAAATCAATTGTCTTAGAGGGCACGCTGAAATGATTTTTACACATTTCACCACTTTTTCAAAGTTAAATAAAACAAGCATAAGTTAAAATTTATTAAGGAGCGTGTGACCAAGCACCCTTACAATAAAGCAAGTAAAACAAAAATATACATTGGAGTACTCTTGGAAATGAATAATGTAGATAATAAATATATAGGCAGTTATAAAATTTATCCTGAAAGAAGGAAATCTTGAAGAATCATACCACTGTGAAAAAATGAGGTTTCTGAACCTTTTAAAAGAGACTGAGTGGACAGTCAATCACCATCTAGGGTAGGAATTTCCAGATGCATGGTGCCTGACAGCAAAAAGATCAAACACCAGATGTCTGCTGCCACCCTCTCTGTGTTGCCAACAATTCTAGGTAACAGCAGAGTAGAAGCTTGACATAACAATAGGGGACCCAGAGTTCATTCAGATAAGAGGAACCTAACTCATACAGGGCTAAATACACTAACAACTCAACTTTAAAAGTAATACAAGACAAAACTGCCAGCCGGTTCAAACTCCACAAAACAGAAGCAATATGGAGGTAACTGGGTTCACTTGTGGGAAGTTAGGTTGTAAAATTTCGAACCATATATATTCAGTCATATTCTTTGACAGGAAGTATTTGGTATATGAATTTACAATAATCAGGGTGGGGGGAAAAGCCATATATAACCAAAGAAAGATTTTGTTGGGGAGAATGGGTGTTTAATGCAAGCATTACTCTTTAAAAGCAAACCCGATGACTGGACAACTGATGACTGCTGCACTTTATCTCCCAGTGCCAGTCTGTCATCCAAAGCTATGCCAAGATTTTTCACAGATCCATAAGTTATACCTTATTAAAAACATAAATAAAAGGTATGCTTTAATACAGGATGGTTGGAATTCCTGTCAGGTTTCAGATGATTACTAAATATTCTGGCTTGAATGCATGCCAGCTCTTCTCCAAAGGAATCCACAGAATATACTTGTCTTGAGGAAATCTGAAGTAAAGCTTCATACCTTCCACATAACAGTGATACTGAAGATTTTGTTCCATATCTAAGGCCTTTCTATTGAAGGTAAAATGGAAACAAATGAGGCACAACAGATCAAGTTGATAAGATGATAAGTGCAGACTCTTTATTTGTTATGTTCTAAAAGGCAGGAGGCAAACTCTTTCAGGACAGTATGCGCAGCCCTTTAAGCACATTGACAAACTGAACAAAAGAATGAATATTATGGTGATTGCTACCAAATGCCGTACAGACTTCAGAGAGGATCAAAACAAAATAATAGCCTTAATCTTTCATAGGATCATAGGAAGTTACTAGGCTAATGGCTCTAAGTCCCTTACAAGCCTAGCCAAGTTCTACCCTTATTTCCACGATCAGCACCTATTGCCCCTGTCCAAGAGGGATGCAAGTGGAACCCTAGGATGAATTTACAGTCATCCATCCAATCGTTTTAAGAGGGCCAATGAGGTACTGTGTTTGACATGAAGTGGGAGTCTGTTCCAAAGATCTGATAGCCTCTGGGAGGCAAATATGTCCCTCCAGCAGGTTCTATTAATGTCACATACCTGGTTAAGGTTTTTAGAGCATGTAACCCATGCACCATTTGGCTTACAGATATGCAGCATTTCCAGTAAAGCAGGGTCAGAGATTGCCTTGTATGCAAGGCAGAGATCAGCTCTGAGCAGTTTGCATGAAAAATAAAGGGACAGTCATTTCAGATGATGCACATAGGACAGATGCTGAAGACCTTGAGTTTTCCTTGTGAGGAACCTTTGTGGTCTCTCCAATTGCTGCAGGTGCTTGGAAATGTACATACCAAAAGGGGCATTGTACTCAGTTATTGGCCTGATAAGGGAAGAGCACAGGGAGGTTATAACTTCTTTTTTTTTTGGAGACAATGCCCTTACTTATGAGATGAGCAATATAGAATGCCCTTTTTACCACTGTGGAGACTCAAAGGTATGGTTGGTGTCAACCTGTGTGCCAAGGCATCTCACCACTGAGTGCATACTTAGGGTGTTGCTATTGATGTAGTATATGTATTGATGCAGGAATATCGCCCTTATTGAAAGGGAGGATAATACATTATTTTGCACTGAGTTTAAGACCATGACTTTGGCACCAATCATTTGTTTGTGTAAGACCCTCTTGTAGGATATTGACGTCATTTGGAGATTCTATGACCACTCCCAGTTTGCAGTCATCAGCAAACTTTGTCAGCCACAGACCTTTATTTTTTCCTTGTACTTCAGAGAAACAGATTCCAAACAGTAGAGGTCCCAAGACTGATCCCTGTGGAGCACCACTGGTCACAGGTCTGCTGTTGGAGGTGGATTCCCCTATTTTGACTATATGGGTTCTATCAGTGAGCCAGTTAGTGATCCATCTAATAATATAAGGGTTGAAACCTTGCTGGGTGAGTTTGTCAGTGATGCCTGAGTGGGGAATAGTGTCAAATGCCTTGACTAAGTCTAGGTAGGCTGTATGCACAGATGTCCCCTTGTCCAGGGCCTTGGTGACTATCTCGAAGAAGTCCACCTGGTTTAACAGGCATTATTTCCCTTTGACAAATCCAAACTTAGTAGGGTCAAGTGTTTGGAGGTTACTTATATCTTTGTTGATAAGGTCTATGATGATTCGCTCAATGGTCTTGCAGATAAGGCTAGTCAGGCTAATAGATCTTTAGTTCCTAGGGTCAGTGGAAGCACCACCTTTGTGTTAGGGAATAATGGTGGATATTTTCCATTCAGCTGGGATGAAGGCAGTGCTTAGACTAAGATTGAAAAGAGTACCCAATGGTGTTGTTAATTCTTGTTGGAGCCCATGTGGGATGCAGCCTGAGATGTTATCAGCTCCTATAGATACTGTGTTTTTGGCCTTAGGGAAGGCATTTACGATCTGCTCTTTATTATTTTATTTATTTTACATTTGTTTACCGGGAGTGTCTGACTGAGCCCAAAAAGCCTGTTTTCAGCTTTATGTACGACCCTCTCAAACGCTAAAGTTAAGTCTATACAAATTACATGATAGCATAATTTTTTCATTTATAGCTGTTATTATATTGTTGCAGAACATCATGTTAAAGGTGGTTACAGATCTGTTGTCAACGTATGCATGCTGATATATGTTTCAAGTCCCAAACATTCCAGTCCTGACAGTAATTTATCCAAAATTACCTTATCCATTATTTTTCCACAACATAGAATGAAAGTTGTTGGTCTGTATAACTCTGAGTCTTCATATTCCCTTCTTCCTTAAAGACAGGTTTAATAAATGGATGATTGCAATCTTGAGGGATTTCTCCATACTTAAATGATTTAGTTAATAACGGATATAATGGTACTGTAAGTTCATGCTAAAGTGTTCTCAGGTCATTAGTGTGACACCCGTGCACTGGCCCAGCAATCAAGGAGCCTCTAGGCACTACGAACTGCTATATCCTCTCATCTTCTAGCCCTCCCTCAGTGGTCCACTCTCTGTTCAGTAACCCTTTGTTCCAGTACAGAAACCCCCTTCCCTTGAGAATCAGGTGCCTTACTAGCTACCTGCCTCAGGCCTTGAAATGTAGGGTCTGAGAGCTGAGCTTGTCTCAACTCTATTTTTGTAACCCTTTCCAGCTCCCCTTCCACAGGATGTCTGGCATCCTCTGACAGTGGTGCCTCACTGTAGGCCTGGGTACTACTTCTCACCGCTACCTTTGCAGTCACTCTGTCCAAGGGAACATCAGTACCCACAAGCAGCTATGGCTCACCTTCAGTCTCACTGCTACAGTGTAGCTTTCTCCCTGAAGTAGCCAACTCACCAGTTCTGGCTGCAAGTATGTGATCTGTCTGGGTCTCCCCCAGGCTACCAGACCCACATGCTTGTCTCAAAGCCTGACTGCATTCAACTGCATTAACACATAGTACTGCCTCATCAAAATCCTTCCCTATCAGGACATCTGCAGGATGGTACTTCAGTACCGCTGTTGTCTAGAGACAACCTACTATTGTCATTTTGTCTTTCCGACTTACTACCTCCCTCACCTTTTGTTCCTCATCTTGCCTCCATCGTCATCTGTATGCCACATGGCCCCACTGGTTGCATTCAAAACATTTAACCCTAGATCCTGGACGTATAGCTGGACTAGTGGCTTCCCCTGCTACTGTCAGATTCTGTTGGGGCAGTCTGGGCTGCCCACCATGGGTTCCTTTAGATCCATGAGCAGTACTGGGGGTCCCTTTCCTGTGCAGGGATGCTCTCCTTGCTAGGTGTAGGTCTCCCTTCTTTCCCAACTCATCTGAAGTAGCACATTGTCTATCAGCTAACCAGATCCTCATGTCCTCAGGCAAAGTGCTAAGGGCTTGTTCCCTCACCAAAAGGTCTGCCAGCCCTTCAAAAGTGGTGGCCTGACTTTCACTTACTCACCTATGAAAATAAGTGCGCAGTTCAGCAACATATTCACACGCGCTTTCATCTGCCTTGCGTCTATGCTCACAAAACTTTTCCCTATACGTTTCAGGTGTTGGTTTAAAAAAGTTCTAACAAACAGTTTTTAACAGTAGTATAATTAAAATGGTAAACATCTGACATTTTAGACAACACAGTTACAGCTTTATCATAGAGTAAGGGGGTCAGGAACCGTACCCAGAGCCTTTGGTCAACATTATACATTTTATATACCTTCTCAAACATATGAATGAAACTATCAAAATTATCCCCCTCTTTAAACTGTAGAAGAAATTTACTGACCTTTTGTGCTTCTGGTGTCCAGTTACTCCCTTTACCATTACCTCCATGACTCTGGCAAAGAGTCAGCATCCCCTTTTCATGCTGCCTCTGCCTTTCCTTTTCCTCAGCTTTCAGGCGTAGCAGTTTCTCATTCTCCTCGGCCTGCAAATGTCACAGTTTCTCATTGTCCTCACTCTCTAGATGCCTCAGTCTCTCTGCTACTTCTATTTGCACATGCTTGGCCTCCAACTCAAGTTTCTTTAGCTCCAGATGGATTTTTACGCCCTCTGTAGAAAGGCTGAGCTGTCCATTCTCTGAGTGTGATACATCTCCACTGCCAGTCTGATTATCCTCCTGGTTGCTGTTTTCTGATGCAGCTGTGACCAAAGCTGCAATCATGTCTGCCTTAGTCAGGTTTTTATGCACCAGTCCCCTAGCCTGGCACATCTCAGCCAACTGACTCCTTGTCAGCTTTCCGTACTCTTTTGCTGACATGCTTACCTGCTCTCCCTGACTAACTAAGCTAACAAAAGAAATAAAACAATTGTGATCTGAACTCTTGAGTATTCACTGCATGGCTGATTTAGAGTACAAAAACACCTTCAGCGATCAGTGTACACAAGCTACAGGAATTCACTATGCACACCACTACAAGCCAATTAGTATTTGCCAACAAATTAATATGTGGTGTGGATATCCCACCACTGCCAAACAATTAATATGTGACACCCGTGCACTGGCCCAGCAATCAAGGAGCCTCAATCCTCACCACTAACACCAGTGAGGGGTGTCCATATAGAGAAAGGATAATAAATACACACACAGTAAAGTACAATTTCCCTTAAGAGCACACAGAGATCACAGTCAGTCTGGAGCTGGTTTCTCCCTTTCTCTCCAGATCCTCAATAAGACTCCCCACTGGCACAGCTATAGGGTCCAGATCTCAGCCTAGTGGGCAAGCTAAAACCTCCAGCACCCTCTCTGTCCAAACAGTGCTTTGTGTCCCTGCCCAAGTAGCTGACATGCACACACTTTGAGATAAATTATATACAACCACACAGACACTCCTGGGGAAGGCTGGCACAAATTCTCCAGCTGTGACCCTTTCTGCCCAGTCTAAAAGGTAGTACCAGCTGGCACCACCCACTAATATCACCTACTGAAAAGGCCCTTAACAAAGGGTGTTCAATTATTACTGTGCAATATTATTATCCAAATGGTAAGTGCAACTGAACAGCAAGGGTTATTTGGAGTGACTTGGACAGTATCACTATATACATGCAATGTACTCTAGAGCTTAAATTATCTCCACACAAAACAGCCACAGTTGAAAGGTTTAAAAATATTTAATAATAAATAATAAAAACACAAGACAATACTTCCTACTACACAGTGCTAGTCAAGAGTTCATAGATCACAGAGAAATATTTAAAATAATACAGTAGAAAGTTCTGATATCAACACAGAAAAACACAGTGTAATCTTCTTATTTCCTAGCTATTTCTAAGAAAACACTAAAGTCTAAGATCATACTTACATATAGACACAGGCAGAGTGATGAGTTGGATGTTCTCAAGACAAATGCTCAATGCTCTCATTCTTTCTGTCCTTAAATTGATAACACAGTACCACTGATTCATTTCAGACTACATCATTTCTTTCTGGCTCCCAGGCTAACAGATCTCAATGGTTAATAACCCTTTTGATCTTGCAGCTGGTCTGGAAGCCAGAACAATAAAATAAATTATACATGTAAATTCTAGCCATTACCACTGGCCTCAAAACAATAGGCAGAATGCTTCCCTCTAGACATCTCGGTTCTGAGGTTTAGATCAAATAATTTCACAATGCTTGACTTATCAACTTTCTTACAGCAGAGTGCACTGTTGTTACATGTTTGCAGTTCCACATCTAACATTATTTTCTTCCATTTAAGAGAACAAGCCTGTGGCTTATATTAATATTTACAAATGACAGAATTATCTATACATTTCTATCTGGCTAGGCTGGCAGCCTTCACCTATCTTCACAATTAGTACTAACTCTATCTCATCACCATGCTTTGTTTGGGTCCAGTGTGCATACTTCTGTTTCAACATACTCATATTTAATTTCAGTATCTGATGTTACCTAGATCTTACAAGGGCTATTTATCACCCCTTTATGGAGCCAAATTGGTTTGCATGATATTTTGTAACTATATCTATAATTTGTTGTGTTTGAGATTAAATTTTACAATCTACATACATTTTATCAATCGGTTTGTCTTATTTGTACCACATCTTATGCATCTATACAATGGTTTTCTGCTATGTTCAATATCTTTCTTTATCTTGTCTCACACTCTGTTTAATTTTCTGCAAGGTTGATTATTTTAGTTTTCAAAGTTATATTTTGACTTCTTTTCCATTTCTAATACTTTTTTCTCTCCCCTTAATCAAGTTATCCTGTTATTATGGAAACATATCCTCCTGAACTTGTATGCCTAGATCCTGATGTTAAACATTTTTTTATTTGTTTATTTATTTGTATTCAAACAAGTTCTCCTTCAAAACCTGTCACATTCCTTCTGCATTTTTCCAACTGAATGCATTGCTGTAATTAGTTTCAGATAGTGTCTGTTTCACTTATAATCTTCTGTACATTGGTTTAGATTTTCATTTGGCAGAAGTATATAGCAGAAATTCAACCTTTATAACCTCATGTTCACTGCACATTAATGGTGCTAAAACTTGACATGAAAGTAACAGTCGTTTCCTTAGGAACACAAACATTGTCTATTATGTTCTGTTCCCTTGTAGGCTTTTTTACCCTGACAGTGCTGGTTTCCAGTCGTTGTCCTTCAACCATGTTTGTTAAACAGTAACAACATCAATCTCGTGGAAACCAAAAATTCCAATAAATAACTTTATTATTAATGCTGCTATCATTAATAACCATCAGAGATGCATTAAATGTTGCTATCTGTAAACTGTTAAATTTTCAACCTGGACAAATTCCTGTCTTGCGTTTGTGAAATGTTGCAGTATGTCTTCTGCAAAAATTCTCTTCTATGATCTTGACAAGTGCATGCCATCCTGTCTAAATACATTCATGAGGACCAGTTTCCTTTCTATATGTGATTTGTCAAAAATACACCTTAACACCTATATAAGTTATGCTATCTAGGATGGCTGTACGTTTTATACTAAATGTCATAGAGTCCTTCCAGATGAGATAATTTATACCGCCATGAATAAAAGGGTCTAAACTCCCTTATATTAAGATGTTCCAAGGACTTTCTCACATCCTATATTTTGCTGCTAGCAAGCATAATAAGAAGTTATGTACCTACCATAACGTTCCATGTTAGTTGTCTTCTCTCGCCTTCTTTCTTGCTTGATGGGTTCAGAGCCGATCCTCGGCTCCGACTCGGCACTTGCTTTAGCTCGAGAACTCCTTTCACCAGCTCGAGGCAGCCCCATATCCCATGATGCAAGGCAGTAAGTACCCAGATCTCGTTTGTTGACAAAGGGCAATAACACCAAGCATAAAAAACTTCCCAAAGGAAGAAGAAACTTACAGATGGAAAAAGGACCAGGTCTGAATGGTCTTTAGCATAATAGTTTCTTATACAAGGTCTGTCCAGGCCAGGGGGAAGGAGGGAGGGTCGCAAGAAAGAAGGCGAAGACAACTAACATGGAGCGTTATGGTAGGTACATAACTCTTAATGTTAAGTTGTCAATCTCGCCTTCATTCTTGCTTGATGGGACCGCGTCCTAGCACCTCTATCCTGGGTGGCTCAATGGAACAAACTCTTGAGGACTGTAGAGCCAAAACTGGCTCTGTCCCTGGAGGCCAAGTCCAATTTGTAATGGGAAACAAAGTGTGAGGAGTGGCCCAAGTGGCGCTGCACAAATAGTGTCCAAAGGCAGTCTAGCTTGAAAGGCTGTAGAAGTAGCTAAACTCCTAGTTGAATGTGCTTTAGGTTTTGAGCACAGCTGTTTTCCCCTGATCGTATAAATTTCAGTGATGACCGAAGAAAGCCATCTGGACAAAGTCACTTTAGAAACAGGAAGGCCTTTTTATTATCCGCATAGGAAACAAAAAGTTGATCAGATTTTCTAAATTTTTTGTTCTGTCCAAATAATATCTAAGCTGACGGTGGACGTCAAGATAATGTAGCTTTTGTTCAGCTCTATCTGAATAGTTAGGAAAAATACAGGAGATCAATGGATTGATTCAGATTGTTTTTGAAGCGACCTTAGGTAAAAGGATGGATTAGTTCTCAAAGATACTCTGTCTTTGTGAAAAATCAAATAGGGGTCGAACGAAAGAGCATGAAGTTCAGACACCCTCCTGGCAGATGTAATAGCCACTAGGAATAACGTTTTCCAAGAAAGATATTTTAGGGAACAAGAAACAGCTGGCTCGAAGGGGAAGAATCAAGGATGTCAGCACTAAATTTAGATCCCACTGAGGAGGAGGATTCCTGATTGGAGGCTTTAGTAGGAAAATTCCTTTCAAGAAGGCCCTGCAGAGCCTATGGGACATAATATTATGATCTGCTATCCCGACATGAAAATTAGAAATAGCAGCCAACTGAACTCTGACTGTGGAAGAAGAGGAGCCTGCATGAAAAATCTCTGCTAAGAAGTCCAGAACTGCCTGAACAGGGGCAGTAAAAGGATCAATATTTTGGGCCTTAGCCCAATAAGAGAAACGTTCCATTTGCTTGTGTAAATCCTCCTGGTAGAGGATTTTAGTGAAGCTACTATGATATCTCTAACTGGGTTAGAGATCAAAGGAAACCTGGTTAAGGAAGGAAGTGGAGCAACCATGCTGTGAGGTTGAGAGAAGGGATTGACCGGTGCAGCTGACCGGATTGGTGAATCAGTAGATCTGGCACTGGGTCCAGATGCCGGCTGCACCAAAAGGTGATGATGGAGGAACGGAACCAAACTTGTCGAGGCCAGTAAGGGGCAATGAGAATCAATTTGGCTCTCAAAGCGGTAGCTTTCTGGATCACCTGAGGGATCAGAGGAAATGGAGGAAGGCATAAAGAAGTCCCTGGGGCCAATCCTGGGTCAGAGCGTCTTTGGGGGATGGCCTGATAGAGGAAGAGGCTGAAGAAGTCTGGACATTTGCTGTTTTGGGAGTAGCAAAAGATCGCAACATGGGCGACCCCATTCCAGAAAAATCTCTTCCGCTATGGATTGCTTGAGAGACCACTCGTGAGGCATGAGAATAGCTCTGCTCAATCTGTCCGCTATAATGTTGGTTTTCCCAGGGATATGCGTTGCTACCAGAAACCGATGAGAGGAGATCGCCCATTGCCATAGTCTGGCGCTTCTCGACACAAGGGGTAGGACTTGGTTCCGCCCTGTTTGTTGATATACCAAACTACAGACATGTTGTCTGTGTGGACTGCAATTGTCCCTATGGGAAGAAAGTCGTTGAGGGCTTGCAACGTTAAAAGCACTGCTCTCATCTCCAGGACATTTATGTGCAGATGGTACTCGATCGGTTGCCATGTCCCATGAACCATCCTGCCCTGATAATGACCCCCCCACCCGATCAGGGAGGCATCCGTGGTGACAGTGGCTATCGGGGATGGAGGTACAAAGCACCTGCCTTGGTGAACCTGAGACGATGTGATCCACCAAGCAAGATGTTCTTTGCATGTTTGTGTCACCAGAATCTGGTGACGCATTGGGAAGTTGCTGGTATGACCACTGTGTGAACAGCATCCACTAAAGAGGCGCATGTAGAATCGAGCCAGGGGAAGAAGAGTAATGGCGCAGCCATGAGACCTAATACCTTTAGAACCATTCTGGCCTGTACTTTCTTGCTGGCCAGAATGATCCTGACATGAGTCTGAATGTCTGAAACTCTTTGTTCTGTAAGGGTAGCTGACATCCGAACAGTGTTTAAGTTTGCGCCTATGAAGGTAACAGACTGGCAGCCCGATAAGCATGACTTTCTGAAGTTGATTGAGATGCCCAAATGAGAACAAAGGTCTATTGTGTAATCCCTGGCTTGTATAAGCTGATGCCTGGTGGTGGCTGACAGGAGCCAGTCGTCGAGATACGGAAACACCTGGAATCCTTGGCGTCTCAGGTGAGCCGTGACCACTGCCATGCATTTGGTGAACACTCTGGGGGCTGTAGTGAGACCAAAGGGCAGGGCTCTGAACTGGAAATGACTGGACCCCAGCCGAAAGCGGAGAAATCTCCTGGAGCGTCTGTGAATTTTGATGTGATAGCACGCATCCTGAAGATCTATTGAGCACATCCAGTTGTCCTTCTGTAAGAAGGGCAGAATTGACTGAAGAGTGACCATTCGGAATCTTGCCTTCCTGACAGACTTGTTGAGTCTGCTGAGATCCAATATTGGTCTCCAGTCTCCCGTCTTTTGGGGACCAAAAAGAACCTTGAGTAGATTCCGGGCTCTGAATGGTCTATTGTAACTGGCTGAATGGCTCTTTTTTGCAGTAGTTTTGCGATTTCTAACTCTGCAATGTCCCTTAGACCGGGTGGTACATCTGGAAGGGAACTTGAGGGAAAGGGACTTTCCTCGAAAAGGAATTATGTAACCCTTGGATATGATCGACTGTACCCATCTGTCTTGAGTGAGGGAATGCCAGGCTTCTGGGTACAGTGATAAACTTCCCCCGACTGCCTCCAAGGAGGGACAGCCCGGCAACACCTCAGGGATGCTGATAGGGCTTATCAGAGAGAGGCTCCCTGTTTCCCTGGTTCTTGGACCCCTCTGCCTCTAGGCGGCGTCTGTTGTTGTTACCCCTCTGCCTCTAGGGGTAAACTGACCACGTGAATCCAGCGTGACTCCTTGGGATTTACGGAACCACATCTTCCCACCCTTCTGTCCTTTGGGATAAGGCCTAGAAGGGGTGGAAAACGGACTCCAACAGCAGAAAGAGTCTTGCCGTCCTGCTCACACCTGGTCAAGGTCTCCTTCACCTGAAGGCCAAACAAAGCTGACCCATCAAAGGGAGAATTTGTGAAGGACGCCTTAAAGGATCATAAGAAAATCACATAGCCGCATCCAGGCTTGGCGTCTAAGAGCCACACCTGTGCCTGCGGCTCTACTCTCCATCCAGCATAAGATATTAGCCGCATGGAGGAGTTAGCAATGAAATTGAGGGTTCCTAGCTGCGGCAATCTTTTCTTGAGCCCCTGCAGCTGTAGGATCCTGAACTACTTCTCCCAGCTCCTTCAGGATATCTCTCTGAGTCTGGTGAAGTGACAAAGATAATTCAGCGAACGCATAGCAAAGGTCGCTGAGGAAAACATCCGCTTGCATACCTATCCATGGTCCTAGAGTCCTTATTAGGAGGATGGACGGGCACGGAAGGATCTGCAAGTTCCTTTTGGTGGCCGCAGCCACCACCATGGCATCAGCGGGGACACCCTTGGTAAGGAATTGTTTGTCACTAGGGGCAGTGATAAATTTAGAAGGCCTCCTAGGGACTGGCTCTACAGAGTCAGGAGCTGTCCACGCCTTTCGTGCAATAGCCTGCATAAGGGGGTCGAAAGGCGGAGACACCCAGGAGGTGGAGGGCCGAGATCCAAACGCCTCTAGGTATACTGACTCATCCTCAGAGGGATTGTTGGTGGGCCAGTTTCCCCTCTGTTTCAGAAGTTCTAGGATGTCTGAAAAGGAGACATCCTCAGAGGGGGATCTAGGGGATCCCTCTGACTCATCAAAGTCAGTATCCGACGTGACAGACTCGGGGGAGTCTACATGCTTCCTCTTACAAGTCCTCTTCCTAGGAGGATCTCCCGAAACATCAGGAGAATCCTCAGAAGAGGGGGAAATTCCCAATGGGGAAACCTGAGGCGGAGGATCTCTGGGTCCTGTAGCAAGAGAAGTGGCAGAGATGTCAACAGGTACAATAGAGGGAGGAGCTACGGGAAGAGACTGCTGACTGATACCAGTGGCCAGTACACTCTTCATCACCTCGAATGCTCCCCTCCCAGGCAGGTCCGAGAGAACCCGCTCCGAAGAGCTAGGAACTCCAGGGACCACCGAAAGGGAAGCATCCGAGGCAGATGTCGGAGCCGAGCTCACCAAGGCCGAGGCTCCAAGGGAAGAGCGGGTTCGGACAAGGGTCCGATGCCACTCACCCTCGGAGGAGACCATGGAAGCCCGACCACGAATCCCTCTAAGGAAGAGGAGATAAGAGTAGAGGCTGAAGGAACAGAAGGGGTATCCGTCCTCCAGCCGTAGCAGTAACCATGCCGAAGACTCCAACTCCAAGCTCTGGGGTAGAGTTGAAGGAGGAACTGTAACGGGGTGTGGACCAACAGTCGTCTGCTGAGACGGACTGTGAAGCATTTGGGCCAGTACCTGTGACTTGAGCAATCTGCTGACCACTCTCTCTAGGTCATGGTCAGACAACCTGGATGACCTTGAAGATCGGCTCCGATGGCTCCGTTCCGACAGAAGAGGTGAAGCCGGGCCGAAAGTATCGGCCCAAGGAAGGAGACCTCGACCTCTTCCTGGAATGAGCCATCGGAGCCGATACGGATCCTGTCGGAGCCGACTTCGGAGCCGACAGAACGCCTCGATGTATCGGCTCCAGCCGGAGCCGATACAGCCGCAAAAGTAACGGTGTCGGAGCCGATCGGGCCGACACCGATGCCTGCCACATGGGTGTCGGAGCCGATCGGAGCCGACGCCGGTGGACAATACAGTTTCGGCACCGATAGCCATCGGTGCCGAAGGCAATCAAGCCAGAATCGGCTCCAGCCGAGCGATCTCGACTCAATGCAGTCGGGCCGAGGCCGCAGGCTTAGAAACAGAAGCCTGGGCCTTGGAAACTCTTGCTGGTTTGGTGGAGCCGACTTAGCCGGAGAGCCCTCCGGCTTAAGAAGGCCCCTAAGAACCAGTTTGTTATGTCTCTCCTGCAGGACTCTCTGGCTGAAGGAGTGACAAATAGCACAGGAGTCCTGCAGGTGAAGAGGGCCCAAACAATACAGGCAAGAAGTGTGACCGTCTGTCAGAGACATTTTCTGACAGCACGAGTCACACTTCTTAAAACCTGAAACCCTCTCCTTTGACATGGTGCCGAACACACAATACACACACACCAGTCAAAAATAAATTAAATTACACAAAATACCAAAAGGTATTCTATAAAAAACACCAACACACACACCCTAACAGGGGGGGGGATGGGATAGGGATAACTAAGAACAAATTAAAAAAGACAGGGAATTTCTGTCAGCAAGGGATAGAAATTAAATTTAAACTATCAAAAAATTAGTTTTTGACTAAAAAGGGGCTTGAAAATCACAAAGTGAAACAACTTACCAGGAGCTGGTAAAAAGAAGACCTCCCAAGCGAAGCGGCAAACGAGATCTGGGTACTTACTGCCTTGCATCATGGGATATGGGGCTGCCTCGAGCTGGTGAAAGGAGTTCTCGAGCTAAAGCAAGTGCTGAGTCGGAGCCGAGGATCGGCTCCGAACCCATCAAGCAAGAATGAAGGCGAGATTGACAACTTAACATCACTATTTTATGTCATTATCTTATCAGCTACTATAAGTATCAGTTCCTCTAATAATGGAATCTCCAGTTACAGTGCATCACTTCTGACCAGATCTGAAGAATGTTCATCTTCATATTGAGAGATATCTGCTGTATCAATTGTTATAAAGGAAGGATCTTTTTCACCATTAGCCTTATTAATCGCAGTGTTTTCATTGCTTATTACATTGGTAAGCATACGATAGTTTAAGCCATCTTATCGACTTCTGTCTTTCACTGTTTTTTCTTACAGTATAGTTCTTCAGTTTTTCCAAGTTCAGTTTTGATTTTTTTCCTACCTTCTCTTTTGGAAAAGATTGCTTTTTCTTTGGACTGAAACTATTCTGATAGAACAATTTTATCATTTCCTATAATATGTGTGGAGTATAACAAAGCAGCGTCCCTTTTAGTTTCTATCGTCTTGCTTTATATGCATTAACAAATGTCTTTTTCTTCCTTGTTATTTTTTTTCCATTTCTTCCTTTCTTTTTTATTTTCTTGTACATGCTCTGAATCATCAGACTGCTGAATACTTGTATCCTGAATTCCAAAGTTATGAATAGTATCATGGTTAATAGATGTTGGATGGCAATAGACACTTCCTATTCTGAATGTGTTCTATTTACACTTTGCCTAATATTATTTATCTCATCAGTACAAACATTATTATATGCAACAACAGTTCTCCAAGCTGTGCCAACTACACAAGTGCAATCATCATCAGTAAGTCTAGATTTACTAATAATAACGGCAAGCAAATCCTCCAACGTTTGACCTGAGGAACACAGGTCACCAGTGTTTTTCATGTGTTACCATTAGATATACATAGCATTTGGTAGACTGTACAAGTTACTTGTGTTTCAGCATACCATTATTGTCATACTCATTTAAGGAATTCATTTTCAGCTAGAAACAAATAAAGAATTATAAAAGAAAAGGATAATCAAAATCATTTACCTTAGAATTTGAAGAGATGTTAAGTCAACTTCTATGAGAAAAATCAGACAAACAATATACAAATAAATATTAAATTAAGTACAATAAAGTTACCGTTCTGATCTCCCATACTACTTGTGCCAGGCACACAAAAGCTGGATTTGTTTACTATGGCTCACAGTCATACCTCATTATAAAAGTAGAGCAATAAATCACAGACCAATACAGGATTATTTCAGATAAGCTCTGGATTGCCCTGTTTACAGTTTTTCTGTGTGAATTTATAACTCAGTAGGTTCTTTGGGATGGCTAGAGTTTTCCTGTTTAAAATGTATCCCTTTCTAAAAACAAACGGTAAAAAGTAGAGGAAAAACAACAAAATATATATCAAACCAAAACCTTCTTCCTTTAAACAGTGAAAATCAAAGTTAAAAAAATAATATATAAATTAAAATAAATCTTCTACCAGACAATTGCAGAGTCAAGTCATAAACCAGCACAGGATTGTTTCAGATAAGCTTTGGATTCAGTTAAGCAGTAACTCATTGCACAAAGTAAGTATGTAGTAGTCATTTAAGGGTACAAATGTATCGTCACTAAAATAAAGACAAAAAATTGCCATCATTGTAATAACTTGGTAGAATACCAACAAACTTTTCATAGTGTGGATATGCTGTTAACAGACAGTTTTGACAGAGGGAAAAACCTAAACAAAATTCCAGTGATTTTGTTGCATTCATCTTAACAGAAGACCAAGCAAATTGAGGCACTGGTCTTAGGAGTGTCATTTGACACCAGGGTTGAGCACTTTTAGGGATGTACAGATTATTTGTGTGCTTAACGATATAAATATCCCCATATAATAAGGAGCTACTGAACAAATGACTGCACCAATTACTCTGTACACAGGAAAACAAACAGCGGTAGCAGAAGTAGAGTATGTTATACAGAGTAACTTGGTTTGTCATAGTAGGTGAGTGAAAAAAACAATTGAAACATTTTCAGGACATGTATTAATATTGAGTGCGTCTTTTATGTTTTTCTAACTGCTTTTGCTAATATTGCTCTATTTAGTAATCTACAGATAACTTAAGGGCTAGTGATGTGCTACATTTTTTTCCCTTTGGCTTACAGTGCTGATTGAATTTGTTCTTGGATTTGTTTATATTTTAACTAAATTATCTGTTGTCTTCCTTAGCAGGTATTATAGAATCTATCAATAGCAAATGAAAGTGTCCCATCTTATTTAAACATTTTCTCTTCAGGACTCCATTACCCACTCACATTTTACTGCAGTACCAAAGTTAATTCAAATGCTAATTAGGGAATGCAGCATAATCCCACCCACCTTTAAATGTTGGTTGTGACATTATAGGCTAATGTGCTGTGATATATTAAGTGTTTATTTGTACGTAATCAGTGATAGCCAGTTTGTTTTTCTTCTTATGTCCACAGGCTGTATTGATTTATACATACCATGCTGGATGTAAAAAAATAAGCAGAATGAGAAACTTGCAGTCTTCTTGCTTAATACCAAAGAATTTGTTTTAAAACATAGTGTAAGTCTGTTTTGGCCATGATGTACACATTACTCCTTGCACACCTTTCACCGGTCCCTGATTGTGCAGCACATCCTTGATTTTACCTCATAGTTTTTTTTCTGTCCCTCATAAAATGTTTGATTTTCTGGTAAATCATTGAGGATTACAGTCAGTCAATAATGCAAGATACTAGTGTTTCATACTTATTGTTGTTCAGAAAATGCAAATCCTGATGTTCTATTAACTTTTTAAGTGAATCAGAGTCTTCTTCTTTCAGCTTTTCCCAGTTAGGGGTCACCACAGCAGATCACTTGTCTGCTCATGATTGGCAAGAGAGTTTAACGGTGTTGAGTTGCCAGCCCAGCACCCAACCTTCCACAGAAGGTACACACATGCACGTACTCAATCCTAGGGCCAATTTAGAGTATCCAATCCACCTACAGCAGGTCTTTGGGAGGCAACCAGAGCACCCGGAGGAAACCCACACGACCACAGGGAGGACATGCAGACTCCGCACAGAACGCGCCCCAGCTGAGGATCAAACTGGAAAACCTCTTGCTATGAGGTGGCAGCACTAACCGCTGCACCACCGTGGCCACCCTTTTAAGTGAATCAGAGTAGTGTTTGAAAACTGTCCCCGATTTTGGACCTCTCCCCCCCACACACACACACACACAATATTTTTGGCTTTGTCCATAATTCTTGAGCCAATAAGTTAAAAGACATGACTCCCTGGGAGACAAGATGATATCTTTACAGCAGAACACTGTGTCAAATATGTAGGGCTCAGAAGGGCAGTGATCAAATTGGCCACCTTCCTGATTCTGACTACCCCAGTTAACTTCATCACTAATAAGGAAGTCAGGTATGCTGCCTGAAGATTGAACACCCCCCTGTCTAGATATTACTGCATTAGTTTTATTTGATCCTCTTACATTGAGGCTTTTTACCAATTATCTAGACAATATTCATGTAGTCTGGTTATTTCGTCAGTAGACTTTTCTGTCAGTAGACCTACTCATATAGATATGCAGCCTAATTAAATGTTATTAGCTTTATGTTTTAGCTACATATTGGCTAACAAAAGAAGACTGAATAAATGAAAGGCTTAAGAAAACTGGGCATATTCCACATATTTGTTTTCACTAGCCTTAGTTTAGTAACTAAATGTGAATTTATTACTAGGATATAATACAAAATGAGTACAATTCTAAGTATCTAATGTGCTACTCTGCTTCCTTTGAAGGCAGGACCTGGTGACAATTGTCGCACTTCTTTTTCTAGGCAGGATGCATGCCTATTATTAGCTGATGTGCATTATGACAGGGTTGACATCCTTTGCAGAACATAAAGGATTGAACATCTTGACCATATGTCAACACAAGGATCTTGTCTGCATGAAAATAATAATTGCATGAGAAACTCGGCTGCTTACTGTTCACTGAATACAGTTTATTCATTAGCCTTTAAGTCCATTTCTGTTCCCCCTTTACTTAAGGAAAGCAACAGATAGCAGCCAGTTATAACTGTGTACCAAAATAAAACAAGACATTGTACTTCTGCTGTAAGAATTCCTTTATATACCTTTGTGCTCATTATTCAGTATGAAGGCAAACACAATACCTAATCCCCCAAAAGAACTGATTATGTTCCTACTTCGATGAAATTCCTGTCATTGGGAATATGATTGGGCAGTCATGTCAAAAATCAGTTTGGTGTGATTGCCTTGAATCAAATGACAAAATATATTTTTGTGAAAACAAAGCCATAATATTCTACACTGAATGTAGTTATATTCTAGTGAGAGATGCTTATTGAGTAATACACTTTTTAAGATTGTTGCAGTGAATGCCATTTTGTCAAATTTAAATAGATATAATGGCATTTGTTGAGTAAAAAAACAAGAGATTTACAAAGAAGGGAGAGCTCCTTCCACACCACACATTCTCACATAGTATAAAGGGACCTGTATCCCTAATACTTCTTTACCAAAATTACTGTCTTGGAAGTTACTGCTTTGCATGGGGAAGAGAACCCAAAGTGTGACAGCAACTACAGATTTATATTACCTTTTGCTTGTACAACTAAACTTCACTTACAATATGCTTCTGCTATTGCACTGTCATTGAAGTGAATGACTCTATTTTTATCCTGGTCATTGACATATCTGAAAGTGATCAGGACTCTGATCCATGCAGAATGAAAAGGTCCCTTTAACCCTGAGGGGAAAAGAAAAGCTTTTGTTAGCAATTGCTCATTGTTAATTTCCAACTGCACTCCGATCTCATTAATTCAAATGACTCTGCTTTGCTTCTAACAAAAATCTCTACTTATTATGCCTGAGGCATGACACGTGAGTTTCTTCCTGTGCCAAATCAGTGTCACAAACATGCAGATGTTTTAGTAGCTGTTATAACTGCACTGACATCTTGGACAAGTAGAATATGAATAAGTCCTACAAATGTATTTACTACTGTTGCTCTTAGGTTGTTTTAGCAGTATCCTGATATTTCTTAATGTCCTCTGATACTGCAAAAGCTGCTCTGAGTTTGCCAAAATATTTCTAAGTCTTGCAAAGTTTTTCTGTGTTTGTAGAAGTTTATCTATGTTTGTGCACATTTTCCCTATTTGGGAATATCTCTCAGGGTCTGTGAACGTATTCCCAAGGATTCCTGATACTGAAAGAGTTCTGCCTTTTGTTGTAAAGCATTTGTTTTTCCACTTGAGCTCTAAGCCAATTTGTTTTACATTAAGATAGTTTTATTCTGCACTCTGGTGGGAGCTGATTCAACCCATCCAAGTTAGGAACTACTGATAGAAGGCGTATCATGTGTTTATCTCATTGGCCTGAGGACTTAACTGTGTAAAGGTCTTTCATCAATGCAAATACCCTGGAGAAACAGGTTAGCTCCCCATCTAGAATTACAATATTCTAGACCTGGTACTCACTTACATGGGGAGATGCTGCTCCCTTCCATGCATCAAATCCTCCCTTGTAATATCCAAGCACAACATTATCTTCTTTAGTATGAAAACTAATCTAGAACCCCATCAAACTCTTTAAAAACTTTGCTAAGATCAATTACCTCAAACTAAGTGACAGCTTATTTAATTCCCATGTCCTTCCAAACCTAGATGACACTGTGGCCTACTCTGTGCTGTACACAAAAGCACCGTGGAACCACATTCATAGCTGCATAGAGGTGGTAGTACCTGTCCAAGTCAAACTTATGATTACTGACAAAAATAAATCACCCTGGTGGACCCCTAGCATAAATAGTCCATTCAACCAAAGGAAAAAAATCCTTTCCAAAGCCAAGAAGGAATAGGCAAAACAGTGCAAAAAAGACACTCACCAGTCTAAACAAACAAATTAGAGAGCTGGTCAAATCTGCCAAAGCAAAATATGAGGCAAATATAGCTTCCCAGATGAAAGATAACCATAAGGTTTTTAAAATTATGTTTGTAAACTCAGAGGAAATGCTTAACAATGTGCTGAGTTAATCATGAATGGCAAAACTTGAACCCAGCCTGAAACTGTAGCCAAACTGCTAGCTGACAAGTTCAGTTCAAGCTTCTCCCCCCATCACCTCCTATCACAACCAAAGAATTACACCACAACCATCCCCTACCAGTCATTTCAGGGGAACAGGTCCTTACTGCACTTTCTAAAGTCAAAGACAAAGCCTCCATGGGTCCCAACAGCATTCCAGGATGCTTCTTAAATAACTTAAAACAGAATCTATCCGGGTCATTAGAAATCATCTTTAACCACAGCCTGCAGAAGAACTTTGTCCCAGAGGAATGGAGGATGCAATAGTTGTCCCTGTGCACAAGGGGTGCCCATCAACTTACCTAGAGAAATAGAGAACCATATACTTGACCAGTCTTATCTGCAAGGCCAAGGAAACAATTATCATGGACCTGGTCAGTAATGACAATGAAAATCTCCAAACACTGGACCAGAACCAATATGGCTTTGTCAAAGGGAGGTCTTGCCTGCTGAATCTGGTGGACATCTTCGAGAAAGTCACCAGTGCCATGGATGAGGGTAAAATGGTACACACCACTTATTTAGTCCTGGCCTAAATCTTTTGACACAACACCCCACTTAGGGATCATAGATAAACTTACTGAATTAGGTATAAACCCCTACATTGTCAGTGAATAGCAAACTTGCTCACTGACAGGACACATTGTCCAGATAGGCAAATCCACTTCTGAGAAAAAAAAATGTTACTAGCAGTGTTCCATAGGGCTCAGTGTTTGGACCCCTCCTGTTTGGTATATTCTTCTCTGAAGTGAAGGCTAATGTTTGGGGCCTCTGGCTCACCAGGCTTGCTGATGACTGTAAGCTGGAAGCAATCATCAAATCTCACAGTGATGCTGACATCCTACAAACAGGCCTAAAAATGACAAACGACTGGTGCCAAAACTGTGGTTTGAGATTAAATGTTAAAAAATGGATAATCATACTCTTCAGTAAATCAGATATCCCTGCAAATTATAATGTTGATAGCACACCCCTAAAAGTAGACCCAGTGGTGAGGGACCTAGGAACACATATAGATAGTAACCTAAACATTGACCACCAGGTAGCTACAGTAGTGAGGAAATCCTTCTGTGTGGCTCAACTTATAAGTAAAGGCATGGGGTCAAGATCAAAGGAAGTCATAGTATCATTCTACTCAGCCCTCATCAGGCCATAATCAAGTACAATGCTCCCTTCTGCATGTACCTAGCCAGGCAATTACACCAACTGGAGTGGCTCCAGAGGTTTATCACTAAAAAAATACAAATCGTAAGAAACATGTCCTATGCAGACTGACTAAAGGCCCTATCCATTTATTCTATTTCATATCATTTATTGAGAGGTGACTTATGCCTGACCTACAAGGTATTCTCTGATCCATTCATGATGAAAATATTACATATTTGCAAGAAAAAGTATACGAGAATTATACTTTCTATGGACCTGAATCTTGTTTGTGACTCTAACAGAACTTGTTGGAGAGACATATTCATATCCCTAAGGCTACCTCATCTACGGAATAAACTTTGCATCTTTGTAAAACAAAGCCCATCTCTTACTCTTGGATAAATGCATAGGGAACTGTAAATTCACTCCCGGGGTACTGCCCATGTCCCTTATGGATAGAGGCAGTCTGTAAAATGACTCAGGGTTCCAACACCCAAAGACCCACTATCCTGATGCAACCACATCCCATATCTGGGGAATTAAGGTATAATATTGTCATATTCTGGGTATTATTGGACAGGCTTATAAAGGGTCTTGTGCCATTAGCCTAATCACCTATGAACCTATGAACGTATATTGTTACCAAAAGGATTCACTAAACAGCCATATTCATTTTTAAAACTAACTTCACCAAGCCATGAGGCAGAATATTACTGCAAGGTTATAATAAGTTCATTTATCAGTTTTGATCTGAATAAAAGCTAACAGAATCTATTTGGGCTTTGGTGTGGTTAAATTGTTTGCTTTATAGACACAGGGTACAAGGTTCAATTCTCACCTGTGGGATGCATAGCTAAGCTTAAAAACACCTGTGGTGTCATTAGCCTATGAACTTATTGTCTGACTATGCTCGTCTGTTATTAAAATACTGACAAACCAAAGACAGCATGCTGAATTTTTGTGAAATCCAAGACTTTACAAGACCACTGGAATTGTCAGAATATGTATAAATTAAAGCCATCCACCATTGTACTCCAATTTTCAAAAGAGCAAATCATACAAAAATAAATGCTAAAGCCTCTAGATGCCTGACATGGCTCAATCTGACCAACAATTCTTGATGCATGCTATATGTGTGTATGTGCATGGAGTCCTGTAACAGAATGGTTCTCTGCTTTTTGCCTTTTCCTTGCCTGAAAAAGAAAGCCTCCTTGCAGTCATCAACAGGACAAAGTAGATATCAGAAAATGAATGAATGAATGTTCAAATGAATAAGCAAGTGAACAGAGATCATAATTCCTTTATTTGCTGTGCACAAATTATAAGTTGCTTATCAGGATAAACTCAATTTTACATAGTTAATGAACTGTACAGCTTATTTCAGAGACAGACTCTCCACCCACTGTGTCTAATGGTTCATTGTCCCATCTTTCTCTGCCATATGGTATAAATTACAGCTGTTTCTTCTGTAAGCTGCAACCTCATCTGTCATCAAACTGTAATTGTTTTAGAACACTGACGATTAGAAAGGCAGCTACTTTTACTTAATCATGTCAACACTTATTTTTTCTGTATCTTTTTCACTGGAAATCAGGAACACAAGCTGTACACAGTGACTTCTAAATGACTATTGCGATGTTTGAATCATCATTATTATATTGACATCTTATAATTTTACTTGACAACTCATTGGAGCTGGTGTTTCCTTACTCTATCAACAGGATGAAGATTATACATTATGCATGTGTTTCAGAAGCACATTTTTATTTAGTTCATTGATTGGAGAAACAAGCTTAAACGTGGATTTAGAAAACAGCTTTTTACATGACCCAAAAGGCATCTAAATAAGGCTATATTTTCTGCACAGCTCACTTTTAGGTTTCACAAAAAAACAGTACATTTTAGCATAGTAAAATTATTATGTAAACCTATATAACGGATAAAACAATTATTCTAGTAACATATTTCTGTTAAAGGAGAGACTACAGAAAGCTCATAAAGTGATCCCTATATTTTTTAATTCTGTATTTTAATTTACTGCTTTACAATGTATGTCATAATAACAAATTGTCATAGATATACTGTAGTATCATTTTGTCTCTGCTTTTGGGTTAACTTTGAATAGGGAATTGGTTAACTAAAAAGTAGATGGATTATATTACAAATGGGCTCTTTGGGAGAGTACTTCCTTTAAAAATACTATGCTAAATTGTCAGTTCATCTGAACACAGTAGTATCATCTATAAACAGCCCAGTACTGAAACAAGAAACAATCATTCCACCATTTCTCAAACAAAATTACGTTCTGTTTAGTGATACAAAATTTTGAGTCAAGAACAACCATTACATTTAGCACTCCTACAAAATCATTTGTTGATTACCTTTAGAATAAGTCAGCATTATTTGGGAAGTGACAGAAAAATAATAATTATTAATTGTATATGTAGCTGATTTTTTCATTTACTAAATATCTTGCAAATAATAGAGTAGTTTCTAAATTTCGGGGAATGTTAATAGAGACTGGTACTTAAGCGCCCAAGATAATGGTGAAGCTCAAGTTAGTTGTGACACAGAGAGATACCCTGCTTCTGTGCCAATAGGCTGTCTGTTTTCCAGATTACAAGTATGATTCCTGTTAATCTCATGTATACAAGAATTAATAGATATCATAAATATTGTCTCTAGATGATTATCACTGTTTAAGTGACACCCCAACACCATGTGCAAAAATGGGTTGAGGATGGATAGACAGATATCACAAATCATGTGTATTATAAATTTTAACCAACAGAGCAGTGTAGTACATGTAATTTTCATTCTATAGCTGAATAGCAGGATAAATATTCCCAGAGATCTATAGTTTAGAAGATATTGCTAACTTTTGATATGGGGAAATTGTCAACAAAATAAAGACACTATGTTCTTTTTCATAGTTCAAAGTGCTGTCTCTTTGTGTTTTTCATCTGTAGACTGCACCATCCCTTAAATGTTTACTGCTAATTCAAAACACGTTATTACAAAGTGTAAGATGGAGGTCACAAATTTGCACAGTTTTAAGGTTACTTAAAAGTATAATGTTTAAAATGTCCTACATAAGAGGTCTGTCTTGGAACATGTATAAGGTAAATCATTAAACCAGCAGGTGTCTAAAAGCAAATGTAGTGGTTTGTATATCCTAACAAATCTTCCACATTTTATTAAATCATGTTATAAATGGGCATGAACACGATTTCAATGCATGTAAAATTATTATAAATATGCAAGGTGATTTCAACATTTACAATCTTAGTCACCTGGTGATTGATGGGGAGTGGGCCAAACTTTTTTCTAAAGGTTTGAATATTGTATCAGCAAAAAGGGCCAATCTGGTTGAAACTATTGTACAGTTGAAATTGTTTAAAAGGAAATTGAATCCGGCCCTTCATTTTTCAGACAATGAAAACCTAGCAGTACCGAATTCCCGTTTGACTAGACCTAGTACCTTCATACCCCCTTCACATCCATTGGTCCACCTATTTGAAACTCTTTGTGAGAAAGAAATCAGGGAACTGAGGTAGTATTACTGAAGCCTCTAATTTGGACAATAGGGAGAAAAAAACTGCTCAGTGACATATTGGGTAAGAAGGATGTCCGTATTATGAAACCAGACAAGGATGGTGGGTTGGTGGTGATGGATGTTTCTGAATACAATAGTAAAATGTTTGAACTGTTGTTTAGTGACACATACTGAAGTCTCAAGTAATGAGATGAACATTGCTTACAGGAACATTGCTCTCACCCTGTATGAATTACTATTGAATGGTCAGTTGAAACTAAGTGAACACGATTTTTTTAGACACCAAGGAAACAAGGATCCCAACTATTTTTGGGATCCCGAAGATTCAGAAGTCAATCAGCAACCCACCCCTGCATCCAATAGTCGATGCCAAGGCCTCCAAGACATTTGCTCTAGTAAAATTTGTTGACTACAAGGTGAAGGGAGTACTTGATGGAAGAGGCACTATTATCAGGGACTCCTGGGATTTTCTCACCAAAATAAAACCTGAGATGTATGACTATGGTCTCATTATGGTGACCATCGACATTAAAGATTTATTCTCAGTCATTCTACACCATGAAGGCTTGGAGTGGTTTTATGAATATTTTTGTTTCAACTCCAGTCTAGCACATAACACCATCTTGACTGTACATACATGTATGGAGCTTGTGCTCGAAAATAATTTTATTTGCTTCGAGGGCCAGCTTTTTAAACAAAAGCAAGGAGTAGTGATGGGCACCTGTTGTGCCCCCAGTTTTGCCAACATTGTGCTGGCACACTGGGAGGAGTTATTTATTTTAAATTCAACTTACAAAGACTCTTGGGCCCTATACGGGCGACACCTTGATGACATGGTGATTTTCTGGATGGG